>NC_090728.1:197227200-197237200 GCF_036898095.1 Palaemon carinicauda
ACCATGGAATTAGGGGAAGTCCCGATACAACCATCTGCTGCAACAAAGATGTGTGCAAAGGACGTGGATCCGTCCGGGCATGATACATTGAAGCCGTCCTTGTCGTATCGTATCCACGAGCCATCGTTCAGTCTGAAATTGAACTCATTATTGTCATAGGGATAAAGCTTATCCAGACAATTTTCACTTGTATGGGAGAGAGCACCGTCTAGCACTATACCTAACTCGCATGAATCCATTGAGTTTTTATGGAATTCAACGGAGTCAGCTGTACATATTTTTCTATCCATTGCGTCTGAACAGTGAGTTAATTGATTTAAGTCTTTAATGACCGTATATGTTTCCTTGTCTGGGGAAATCAATACGTGTCCTGTCAAACTGGATATTACTGGATTTGAGTGATTCGTCATGAAAGTCGGAAATGGTGATATCCTGTAAGATTGCCAGGCATCAGAAGAATCAAAGGGAATTGTAATCCTAATCTTGTTATTTTCAACGCTTACTGTAATTAGGCTGTAATAAAATTGTATCCTACATTCGCCTAACAAAGGAACATAGCCTAGTTTATCCCTTCCATTCTCCAGAACTAACTTTAAGTAATTTATAGGCAACAAATGGGGCGACAGTACACCTTTAGTTGCTAACGTGATAGCTTCTACATAATCCTTGGATTTCTCAATGAAATGTGCAATTCTGTTATGTATGTGATCTATCTTTGAATCATAATACGTTAACGTTGCCAACAAATCCTGTACTTCCATAATCTGAATGATATTACTTGAATGTTCATTTACTAAATCCATAATTTGATTGATTGAGGCTAACTGATTCCTTAGTTCTGACATAATCAATTCATCTTCATGAGTCAAGAACTCAATTTTCTTATTTTGATTACTAATCTTAAGACGATTGGAAATTCCTAAACCTAAACTTGCAATAGACCCAAAGATGTTTAATGCAGCATAAATAAACGGATTTCGTCTTTCTTTATGTTCGTGTCCTACAGTCCACATCAAAAGGTCACAAGCCAAAGATTCTGTCTCGTAAGTCTTATTTTGCAAGTCATCAGATAGCATCTCTGCAACTTTTAATGTCGATCCAAGCAAACTCTCTGTAGTCAAATGAAAATGTGTTCTATGCAACTCATCCAATGAGACAGAAAACCTTGAAATGGCGGTTTTTAAGCTAGTGACATCATTCTCTGGAAGAAAAATTGCTTGCATATTCACTTCTACAACTACGTTGCTCGATGTAATAAAAACGTCTTCTTGTCTTTCAACTATAGTGCCATATTTAAAATCTATACTTTTAGTTTTAGAGTTCATCCCACGAGAAAAATGTCTGAGCGAACAATATCACTCCCAACAACAAAAAATTCATCTTGGAAACCTGTAACGAGAAAAATATATGTAATTACTCCTGTATTAAGAAGAAAACTTTTAATCACACAAATAAAAATTTTTCCCTCACTTCTTTCCCTCTTTTTTTTTTTTTTTTTAATTTCTTATGTGAGCCAATGGTACTATTCTCTCATCCGTGGGTTGGGATACGTTTTGAACTCTAAACCTATTGGCCGTTAATGTTTCCAAAATGTTAAATGTGCCTTCAAACTTAGGTGTTAGTTTATAATTGAGTCCTTTACGCACATTTATCTGTATATATACGTTATCACCCACGGTATATGTTTTAGTTGGCTTCGCTATTTTATCATGATTCCTTTTCATTATGATTTGTGATTCTTCTAAATTCTTTCGAAGGATATCATATCGACTTTTGCTTGCATTTATACATTCTTTTAAAGGATTTGATATATTAGTTGTAGGCGTTAATACATGGAAAGGCGTTCTAACTGGGGTACCATACAATGCTTCATGCGGTGACATTTTCATTGATATATGATATGAATGATTCAGAGTACTCAGTGCCGCAGGTATTGCAATATCCCAGTTGGGGTCTGATACCCCCAGTGTTACTCTTAATATATTTAAAACTTTTCTATTTGCTCTTTCCACTAGCCCATTCGACTCTGGGTGATATATCATGGTATTTATTTTCTTTATGCTAAGGAATTCACACAATGAGGTAAGAAAGTGATTATTAAATTCACCACCTGAGTCTGAGATTATCATGTGTGGAATTCCATGTTTACAAATGTAACACTCGTAAAACTTCCTAGCGCATTCAATCGCAGTTTTAGTTTTAAGCGCTATTAGTTCTGTATATCGAGTTAAAGCATCTATAATTACTAAGAGGTGCTTATTTCCTCTGTCTGACTCGTAAAATTCTGATAACAAATCTAAATGTATTCTTTCAAAGGGTTGATTGGGCACGGGATAAGCCCCTAGGCTGACAGGTGTTTTCGTATGCCCTTTGTTCTCCTGACATGTGCGACAATTAGCTATGTGTCTTTTTATATCTGTAAGCATCGTATACCAATAAAACAATGATTTGGCTTTCTGTGACATTAATGAGAACCCCGGGTGTCCATGTAATGGATTTGAATGCAACCAATTCAGGACAGTGGAAATAAGTGAGATTGGTACTACTACCTGGTCGTTAGTTACATGTGGTGTATTGCGGGTTTTCCTTGTCACAGTCCTACACAGAATATTATCTTTGATTATATAATTCTGCTGCTTATACTTTATATATCCCTTTTTCTTATGATTGCCTTTCAAAGCATTTATAATTGTTTCTATTTTCTGATCTTTTCTTTGCTCAGTCTGTAATAATTCAGCACTCCAGCCTAAATCTTCTTGTTCAGATAAAGTTTTAACAATAGGCATGGTTGCGTGATAATGCATCCGCAATGATATTTGTTTTCCCAGGTAAATACCCGATTCTTGCGCCAAAATCTTGAATGATCAAATGCCACTAAGTTCGTTTGGGGTTGTGGTTGAAGCCTTTAAAGAACTCGGTTAGTAGTTTATGGTCAGTAAGAACCTTAACGGGATAACCGTAAATTATGAACTTAAAATGCACTAGTGAATTAACAATAGCTAGCCCTTCCTTGTCTATTACTGCCTACTTACTTTCGGAAGTTCTCAATATTCGAGAATAAAAAGCTATCAGGAAAAATTGTTTATCATATTGCTGAAGCAATACCCCTCCTACTCCTAAGTCTGAGGCGTCTGTTGCAATGAAGAATTCCTTACCGAAGTCAGGAAATTTTAAGATAGGAGAACTACACAGTTCATCTTTCAAGGTATTAAACGCCTGTTGATGATGCTCAGACCATATGAAATCTACGCCCTTCTTCGTAAGATCAGTTAAAGGAGCGGCTATTATTGAATAGTTGCGTATAAAACGCCTGTAATATCCACTACAACCCAGAAATTGCTGTATTCCCTTGACATTAGTAGGTATGGGAAAATTACGTATAGCCGACACCTTATCATGGACTACTTTAAGACCTTGGCTTGACACCATGAAACCCAAATACATTAATTCTGTTTTGAAAAATTCACACTTACTAATCTTTACCCTTAAGTTATGTTGTCTTAATCTCTGTAGTACTAGTTCTAATTTACATAGATGTTCTTCTAAGGTGTTGGAAAAGATTACAAGATCATCCATATAGGCATGCAATATATCCCCTATAAAGTCTCCAAACACTATGTTAATCATTCTTGTAAATGTTATAGGAGCACAACGTAAACCAAAAGGCATCCGTAAAAACTCATAATGTCTCCTGGCTGTGCTGAAGGCTGTGTATGGGATACTATCTTCTTCTAATGATATCTGGTGAAAGCCTTTAAGTACGTCCAAACTGGTAAAATATTTATTCTTACCTAACAAAGACAAAATATCGTCAGTACATGGCACTGGGAATCGATCAGGGATCGTCTCCTCGTTTAGACAATGGAAGTCGACGCAGATACGCCATGTTCGATCTTTTTTCGGTACAACTATTAATGGAAAATAATAAGGGCTGTTTGATTTCCTAATGACTCCTTCTTCTAGCATTTTACCTACTTCATCATTTATTTCATTCTGGAATTTCATAGGGAGTCTGTACGAGGGTACATAGATAATTTTCTGATTGTCCTTTAACCTTATTTGATGCTCGATCACATCTGTTTTTCCTAAGGATCCATCCGTAGTGGAAAAAACATCATGATATTTAGTTAAAAGTCCAAAAATTTTCTGCTGAATTTCTTCGCCTTGAATGTCTTTATTGATTTTATATTTAATAGATTGCAAAAGGGATTCATCCGCAACTGATTGAGAGTGATTGATATCAGCAACGCTAAGAATACGATGTTTATAAACTTCTACATCCAAGATATGTTGATTTTTGTGAATTACTAAAGTGTTATTTAAATGATTACAGACTTCAATATTACATTGTTGATGTGAGCCTACTGTATAAATAGCTTGTGTGACAGACAATCCGTTAGTTTTCAAAGTGTCGGAAAGGATTAATATTTCAGATCCCGGTAATGTTTTCTTTATTTGCACTATTAAATTCGAAGGTACGTTTGGATCGATAGATTGCGTGCAAGATGATATTACGGGTGAACGAGAATTCTGCTGGGTTGCATATATTATTTCTTTATTAGTGAGACAAGTTATTGGTTCTTCAACGTACGTTACGGTTACATTTGTCGTCTCCTTTTTATCCAAAACTGATTTTAAGGTATTAGAAGACTTATAGAATTTCCCTTTGATATACACGCCGTGCTTGGCAGGTGCTAAGATAATGTTTTGATTTCCCATAGATGGGTATCCTATAATTACAGCTGGATACATATCAATGTTTTGTACAACAACAAATGTATCAGCAAACGTGCGTTTACCGACTTTGAATTGAACATGAGTTATTCCTATGACATTTAATTCATTATTTTCTATACCCGAGAGTCTAACTCCGGATTTTTCAATTGGAAAGTTTGAAAACAACAAATGATGTGTCCTCAAATCCATGATATTACGTGGACTACCAGAGTCAAAAAATCACGTAAAGGATTTTTGTTCTAAATTTACAGCATATAAGGTTGGTCGTAACTCATTTTGGCTTATTATTGTATGAATTCGTTGCAAATCTACGGGAGCATGCACTGTTTTACTTAATTCGGCCGTGTGTTTCATAGGAAAATCTATTGCCTCAATAATCTGATAAAACATTAAATTGATTATTCAATACTATTGATGTTGACATGAATGACCTTGACCCAACATCACTCTCTTCCCCACTGGAGTCAACTATGTGGTATTTGCTTTGCTCTGCACATTCTGAAAATTAGTCTGACCTTGCGAGGTCTGGTTTGACGACCCAGGCTCAGCGATATTCGAAGAAGTGTTTGTTTGTTTCGGACTCTGAACTGCATTGACATTTGGTTGTTTCTTCTTATTGTTAAAATGAGGATTTTTCTTTTTATTTCCATATGGAACTGACTGTGGAATTGACTGTGTATTTCTGGGATTCTGTTGTGTCTTACGCGAGTAACATTGATTGTACGAATGAGTCGAACTATTATGTATCGAACAGAATCTCGTTCTGCAGTCTGCGCTTAAGTGACCTTGACCTTTGCAATTATTACACGTCATTCCCGCTACTTGACTATTATTAACTACGTTCACTGTTTGTGGCTTTGTTTCATTCTTTGCAAAAACTTGAGTTAACACGGGATCAAGATCTGGACACTTAGCCATGTGTTTTTTTTTCTGTTTATATACATCCAATTCCGTACTTGCAGGCGTTAACTTTTTATCAAAACACTGCACTAAAGCTTCTGGCAACATAAGTGTCATGCAAGTTAAATACATTAATCGTAAAAAATCTTTCACGGAGATGTTATCTCTAGTAACCCAATTGGAATTACCTAAAATATCTTGATATTCATTAAGCCTATCAGCTATGAGAGCTGCTCTCTCAATAACATTAAGCCGATTCATAGTGGCTTGATTAAGTGTATTTCTTAACGTTAATACTACATCCATGGCTTCTTCACCCCCATAGACCGCGCGTAACCTAACTTTGAAATCATCCCAGGTAACTGCTTCTTGAAATGAAACACCTCTTATATATGCACTCGCATCCCCCTTAGAAAAATCTATAAAACTTTTAGCTTCTTGTAATTGTACAAAAGGGTCTACGCTTTGTTTGGCATTTAAGTGGGTATCGACGGATGAAATCCATGACTCCACATTTTGAGGCAAGAACCCATTAACCCGACCCTGAAAAGGAAGGATTGCAAACCTGGCGTCACAATCGGGAGAGGATTACTCTGTCCTACGCCACTAGGTCCTGGGGTGGGGCTCACAGGGGGCGTCATGACTGCTGTATTTCTTTTCTTATCTCTTCGACCCCTTGCAATTCTATCAAAATATCTATATGAATACAGACGTCCACTGCGTAAACGCATAAGCTCTGAATGACAAAGATTATAATAAAATTCCCCAAAACAATGCTACTAATCCAAGACATTTCCCGAGAATTTCTGAAAGAAAAAGGAATTAGCACAAAGAGAGAAAAAATTCTAGATGAGAATTCGGAGTTAAACACAGTTTCCTTTAATGAAAGGAAAATAAAAATTAGCAAACCACTCACCCCAGTAATAATTGACTAACGACTCGTGATAACTACAGTTCACTGCCCAAACTGAAATGAATTTGAAAAATTTTACTTAGCTTTTATATGGTTCTGTGTGATGTCGTCACATCCTCTTTCTCTCTTGATGTTTGTTAGCGATGTTTCGTCCGAGTTTCCGTTGAATGTAGTGCTTCCTGGATATGTTTTGTAAGCGTTGAACGTCAGTCCTTGGGTTTCCTAGGATGTTGATTGAAGATCCAGTTCATCAGTTTGTATGTATAACATTCATCAAATGTTGTAGACTTCGATGGACTATGTTACTTAGTCGAAATTGTAGATTCATTAACTTTGATTTCTTGGAGATCTTTCTCTGGTTTTTACAGCTTTATTTTTGATTTCTTGAAGATCTTCCTCTAATTCTTAGAGTATTATTAATAATTTCTTGAAGATCTTTCTCTGATTCTTAGAGTTTAAGCGCTGCCACCATTTATTAGTGTGCTACTGTTATTAACACACATTGGGTATGTGTTGTTTGAGATGTTGAGTCTTGAAATAAAGTTCCTCATGGTAACTTTAAAAATGGTTTATTCTCTAAAAACAACAGTGTTAAACATCTCCATCACAGGAGTGTAGCTGGTTTGGTCGGATGACCAATTCAGGTGAAGTATAGATATAAACTGCCTAAATTATCGATATCACAGATATCGTATGTTTAGTTGTCTCAGCATTTAAACACAATATGTAAACTTTACATTCGTCTCTCGGAAGACACCTGCATCCGGTGACGACACAATCTTTCACACGGTATGCATTTGTGTTGATGTTTCAGAAAAATGTTACATTGCCGAGGGATGCAAAATACATCCTGTTTATGATTTTATCTGACTACAGCAAATCTCACGCTAGCATCTTCATCCACAATGACATATTACGTCATGTGTTTTAAACATGTAATAATTAACTATTTCATTAATTACATATATATATATATATATATATATATATATATATATATATATATATATATATATATATATATATATATATATATATATATACCAAGGCACTTCCCCCAATTTTGGGTGGTAGCCGGCATCAAACAAATGAAACAAAAGAGGGGAGCGCTCCTCTCTAGGTTCCCCCCAGCCTGACAAGGGATTTTGGCTGGTACTGCTAGGGTGCCACAGCCCACCCTCCCCTGTTATCCACCACAGATGAAGCTTCATAATTCTGAATCTCCTACTGCTGCTACCTCCGCGGTCATCCAAGGCACTGAAGGAAGCAGCAGGGCCTACCGGAACTGTGTCATAATCACTTGCCATTCATTCCTATTTCTTGCATGCTCTCTTTCCTCTCCTACATCTATCCTCCTATCTCCCAGAGCTTTCTTCAATCCATCCATCCCCCAAACCTTGGCCTTCCCCTTGTACTTCTCCCATCAACTCTTGCATTCATCACCTTCTTTAGCAGACAGACATTTTCCATTCTCTCAACATGGCCAAACCACCTCAACACATTCATATCCACTCTAGCTGCTAACTCATTTCTTACACCTGTTCTCACTCTCACTATTTCGTTCCAAACCCTATCTACTCGAGATACACCAGCTATACTCCTTAGACACTTCATCTCAAACACATTTAATTTCTGTCTCTCCGTCACTTTCATTCCCTACAACTCCAAACCATACATCACAGTTGGTACAATCACTTTCTCATACAGAAGTCTCTTTACATTCATGCCCAACCCTCTATTTCTTACTACTCCCTTACCTGCCCCTAACACTTTGCATCCTCCATTCACTCTCTGATGTACATCGGCATCCACTCCACCATTTGCTGCTACAACAGACACCAAGTACTTGAACTGATCCACCTCTTCAAGTAACTCTCCATTCATCATAACATTCCACCTTGCACCACTTTCCCTTCTCGAACATTTCATGACCTTACTATTACCTACATTAACTCTGCATCCACTCCACCATTTGCTGCTACAACAGACTCCAAGTACTTGAACTGATCCACCTCTTCAAGTAACTCTCCATTCATCATGACATTCCACCTTGCACCACCTTCCCTTCTCGAACATCTCATAACCTTACTATTACCTACATTAACTCTCAACTTCCTTCTCTCACAAACCCTAACTAATTCTGTCCCTACTCGGCCAAGCTTTCTTTCGCGCCTGCAACCAGTACAGTATCATCCGCAAACAACAACTGATTTACCTCCCATTCATAGTCATTCTCGTCTACCAGTTTTAATCCTCGTCCAAGCACTCAAGTATTCACCACTCTCACCACTCCATGAACATACAAGTTAAACAACCACGGCGACATCACACATCCCTGTCTCAGCCCCACTCTCACCGGAAACCAATCGCTCACTTCATTTCCTATCCTAACACATGCTTTACTGCCTTTATAGAAACTTTTCACTGCTTGCAACAACCTTCCACTAACTCCATATAACCTCATCATATTCCACATTGCTTCCCTATCAACTCTATCATACGCTTTCTCCAGATCCATAAACGCAACATACACCTCCTTACCTTTTGCTAAATATTTCTTGAATATCTGCCTAAGTGTAAAAATCTGATTCATACAACCCCTACCTCTTCTAAAACCACCCTGTACTTCTAAGATTGCATTTCTGTTTTATCCTTAATCCTATTAATCAGTACTCTACCATACACTTTTTCAACTACACTCAACAAACTAATACCCCTTGAATTACAACACTCATGCACATCTCCCTTACCCTTATATAGTGGTACAATACACGCACAAACCCAATTTACTGGTACCATTGACAACACAAAACACATATTAAACAATATCACCAACCATTCAAGTACAGTCACACCCCCTTCCTTTAACATCTTAGCTTTCACACCATCCATACTAAAAGGTTTTCCTACTCACGTTTCATCTAGTGCTCTCCTCACTTCCTCTCTTGTAATCTCTCTTTCTCCTTCTCATCTCCCATCACCGGCACCTCAACACCTGCAACAGCAATTATATCTACCTCCCTATTATCCTCAACATTCAGTAAACTTTCAAAATATTCCGCCCATCTTTTCCTTCCCCCTCGCCTTTTGACAACCTTCCATTTCCATCTTTCAGTGTCTCTTCAATTCTTGAACCAGCCTTCCTTTCTCTCTTCACTTCTTTCCAAAAACTTCTTCTTATTCTCTTCATATGAATGACCCAATCTCTGACCCCACCTCAGGTCAGCTGCCCTCTTTGCCTCACTTACCTTGCGCTTTACTTCCACCTTTTTCTCTTTATATTTTTCATACTTCTCTACACTATTACTCTGCAGCCATTCTTCAAAAGCCCTCTTTTTCTCTTCCAATTTTACCTTCACTCCTTCATTCCACCATTTACTGCCCTTCCTCATGCTGCCTCCAACAAACTTCTTGCCACACACATCACTGGCAATCTAAAAAAAAATTTCT
>NC_090728.1:197247200-197257200 GCF_036898095.1 Palaemon carinicauda
ATTCAAGTAATCAGATTGCCTAAAGATGCTCCTGCAATGGAGGTATTGTGTTGGTCACAAGACAGTTTAAGATGAACACTGAAATAAAACAATGTTTAATTGAGAAGTATGCCTTGGCAGATGTGAGAAAGGGAGACATAAAAGAAAATTACAATCCCAAATCTCGGGAAGGTGAATCCATTCTTAGTTTTGCAACTAATATTTTTCGGGATTGTGATTCGTGTGCTACCAGTAGTGCCAATCTCCCAGAATATGATAATAAAGCGGTTGCCTGTAAACATATTCACAGATTAGTAAACCCGTATTTATGTTGTTATTTTTTCAATGACAATCTCTCCTTAGCAGACGTAGTGAATGTGATACAAAACATTTTAGACAGTTTTCCAGAAAAAAAAATGACTGGTAATAACTTGTCAGATTCCGAGAAGTTGGCAGCCATGAGAGGCACTTGACCCCCAAAGGGTGGTAGGGGAAAATGCAGTCAGCAGGTTAGAAGATGCTGGCAGTGTGGGGGACAGGGGCACTGACTAGTGGAGTCACGGTGCCCCACAATCTATCTCGAGAGTGCTCAGCAAAAAACATCCATGGCGGGCGGGCTGTGGCACACTTACACCTCCCCCCGCCCAAAATCGGAGGAAAAGGAAACAGAGGAAGGGGGAGACGAGGGAGTTCGATGCCCCCCCTCTCCACATGACATCACAAGCAGTAGCTGAGGAAGTGGTGACGGCAGACATGGCAGAGCAGGCACTAGGACCTCCATCGATAACCCTGACCTCAACCCCACAGCACTAGGGAACAGCAGCATTGCAGCTAAGGTCATTGGCCCGTGCCCCATATCTCGACACAGGAGCCAGGGTTTCACTGATTGAAAAAAAGATTCTCCTCAAACCCACTATAGTCAGCAGCATCCATCGTCCTCGACATACCAGGAGGAAATATACTATGCAAAACCATACTATGATCGTCAACTTTAAGGTGGGATCTGTGAAGTTGACACATTATTTTTTGTCTTGCCCACCTTGGGAATTCCAGGAATCGAGGCTATCTTAGGAATGGATTTTATTTCATGCAATCAAATATGCATTTTTGGGGGAAAAGATACAATAACAGTAAAAGCAGGAGGGTACATTTTGCCGATAAAAAATCATGATAGAGTAAGTGCTTTTGCGGGCTCGGAGAGACATTTAAGTAAGGTAACAGCTGTACCTGAGAGAGGAGAAGTGTTGTCTCCCAGACACTTATGAGCATATCAGTGACCCAGTGTCGCCCTCTTCCGGAAGGAACCAAGGTTGTTGTTAAACGCCATGACAATTGGGCACATATAATTTTAGAGGGCTTATCAGAAATGAAAGAGAACAGAGCTGATATAACAATAATTGATTTCTCCAATAAAAGACTTGTGTTAGGAAGTGATTTTGTGTGTGAATTAGAGTTATGTGAAATTGCTAATAATAGGAAGTTGGGAGCCACAACTCCAGCCCGCACAGACAAAGGTACTCAGAATTTAATTATGCAAGCGTGAAAACTATGTCCGTCAGAATATGAACCTGTAGATTGTGACATTGTCAATAATTATTCCGATGTAATTGCAATTGGAGATGAGCCACCCGGGAGGATTGATCGATTTCCCTTTAGCATTGGAACTGGGCAGGTGGAGCCGATCAGGTCAAGGCCTTATAAGGTACACATTCATTTCCAGGGAGAGATACATAGGGAAATTAATAAATTTAGGAAACGAGGGATAATCGAGGAGAGCAAATCCCCCTGGGCTTCTCCAATAGTAGCTGTTAGGAAAAAGTATGGCTCAGTAAGATTGTGATGGTTATAGGAAGTTGAATGCAGTCACTAAGGATAATGCATTTCCATTGCCCTTGATCGAAGAATTACTTGTGAAAGTACGGGATAGTGAATATTTTACAACTATTGATTTAAAATCTGGATACTATCAAATACCCATTCAGGAAGATAGTAAATGTAAAACGGCATTATAGCTAAAGATCATCTATTTCAGTCTAATTTTCTTCCTTACACTGTTAAAATGCTCCAAGTCATTTCTCTAGAGTAATGATGGTGGTTTTGTCTCCCTTAATAGGACAAAATGTTCTTGTTTATATAGATAATATCATAATTACAGGGAAAACAGCCGAAAAATACAATAATAATATTTGTAAAGTTTTAGAAGCATTGCGACGTAATGGTATGAAAATAAATTTGTCACGGTGCAATTTTTTCTGTAAACAGGTCAAATTTTTAGGTCACACAATAACCCGAGAAGGCATTCAACCCTGCCCCAGTAAAGTAGCGGCTATTAGAGGTTTCCCACAGGCCACGTAACTCTAAGGAAGTAACTGGGTTCTTTGAGCTCGCTGGGTATTACCTTAAATTCATAATAGGTTTTGGAGAGATAGCGACACCCTTAGATGCTTCAAAGAAACAAAAAGTAATACATTGCATAATGAAAAAAGAAACGGCCTTTAACCATTTGAAAGTTGCCTTAACTGGCATTGACTTACTCACATATCTTGGATTTGATTGCCCATTTTTAGTGACAACAGATGCGAGTAGCGATGCTATTGGTGGCGTAGTTTCTCAACGAGGTGATAAAGGCAGAGAGCAACCCATTTGTTTTGCTTCCTGGGCATTGAAAGGGGCAGAAAAGAATTATAGTACATTTGATCCAGAGGCTTTGGCTATTCTTTGGGTTCTAGAGAGGCATCAGTTCCTTTTATTAGGTCAGTCGATTGAGTAGCAAAGTGAACACCGCCCCTTAGGTGATTTGTATTATAGAAATTATTTGATCTCTTGACAAGCGAGATGGATTGAGAGATTGTTAGAGTTTAATATAAAGGATTTTCACCACATAGAAGGTAAAGCTAACAAGGTAGCTGATACTCTCTCTAGAGGTGCAGTAATAGGAGTAACAACTAGGGCACAAAAGAGGAACGAAGAACTTAACCAAAATATTGATGACCCCCATCAAAATAGAGAAAATAGAGGACGGGATGTGAATTCTCCCCATGAGCAATCAGAAGACGGCCTGAGAGAGAGAGAGAGAGAGAGAGAGAGAGAGAGAGAGAGAGAGAGAGAGAGAGAGAGAGAGAGATTGAGCGGTGAAGGTGGATATATGTGGGTGGACGAGGACATGACCAGGGGTGTCCAGAATGAATGCCCTGATGATGCAGGTTTGATTGACTTGGGAGGTTGGGACATAAAAGAAGTCCGAGAGGGGGAAATAAAAGAGGAATGGATGAAAAGAGTGCAAGCAGTGATTAAAGGGGAATCGTAGAGGTATCCGTCATTTCTGAATGTGCCTCGTGAGAATTTCTTTATAGAAAATTATATCTTATATTGTGCTTACGAGAAGAGGGGAGGGGAATTTTGTGCACGGGTAGTTCTTCCTCACTCTTTAATTATTCGAGCCATCCACATTGTACATGCAAGTCCGTATGCAGGGCATTTAGGTATTGATAAAATATCATGGAGAGCACGTGAATCCTTCTTTTGGTTGGGAATGAAAAAAATCTATTGAGAATTATATAAAAGGTTGCCATGCTTATCGCTGTTTCAAAGAACATAAAAACACTATACCGGAAGCCAGAAAGTGGCCTGTGATTCCAATTAAATTTCATAGAGTGCATATAGATGTGGCAGGACCATTTCCTGCTGGTTTAACACAACATAAGTAGGTGTCTTTGTGGATGCAATTACTTAGTACACTCATACTTACACAATGTTTGACAAATCAGCAAATTCATTAGCCCAGGCGATGTGTTCTTTCATTACCAGGTTTGCTTTCCCGAAAATTTTGATAATTGATAATGGTCTCGAGTTTATAAATAAGGTGGTGAAATTGACCACGACTTGATGAAAATTTAACCCTTTTCAGTGACCGCATATAGGCATTCAGCAAATGGCTTAGTGGAATCGCATAATAGGGAAGTAGTGCGAATTATACGTTACTTAGTGGCTGATGACCCCCTTGATTGGCACGCTATGCTTCCTACAGCTGAGCTAGCTTTGAACATTACATATAATGCTTCGCTTAGGGACACACCTTTCTTTTTAGTGTATGGACAGGATCCTGTGTTACCATATACGGTACTCATTAATTCGCAACAATTGCCAAATATTCAACTGAGCAATACAGTGTATATTTATTAAATCTATTAAGGAAAGTAATGAACACCACTGAAAGGTATTTGAAAACAGCTAATGAAAAACACAGCTCAAATTATGATGGTCGGTTCAAAACCGCACCGGTCAAGTATTTGTGGGCGATCGTGTGTATTTGAAACGATTATAGCCTAGGAAACATAAACTAGAGCCAGCATATTTAGGTCCGTACCGAGTAAGGATAGTTAAATCTAACGCAGTTGTGATACAAAGCATTATTAATGGTGCCGTGTCTGAACATCATCAGGCACATATACATGTGGTGCCTGCCTGAAGAGATAGTTTTCAAAAGTGTTCCTCCTTACTCCTGCATACGTGACATTCCCCGAGTTGATGAGTAGAATTTATTTTTTCCTTTGCTGTTGTTGTTTGAACAGACCTTATTTCTTCTTTTGACATCTTTTAAAGAAACTTGAGGATAACAATGTTGATGCTTAATGTATACGTAAAATGTTGTGGTCATTTTGCTGAGTGTGGAAATACGTATGACATTGCTGAGTGAATCAAAAAACAATCAGAAGTTAAATAGGTCAGGTGGATGCTGTATTATTCATGTATTTATATGATTCCTGGTTGCTTGGGCCGGGGTGATTCTCGAATGGCAAATGGCAGCGGGTTTAAAGTTCAACCTTGAGGATAGCCATTGTTAGAGAATGTGTAGATGTGAATACCTTATACTTAATGTTATAAGAGAAGGGCGGGAAGATGAATGATTTTCTCGGGAAATAGGCTAATGGCCACCGGTTGATAGGTGCAAGTGCAAGTGTAGTAGTGATTTAAATAAATGGCAAAACGGTGGTGGGGAGTTGTGTTGTGAAATTGTGCCGTAAACCCAAACAATTAAAATCGAGGGATTAAGGAATATCTATTCCTACCCCTGTCCCTCCCTAAAAAAGCCCATAGTGCCACAACCAGAGAGAGGTCATTGATGAGGTTATGTAAGACTGATATTATGATTTTTTTTTTCACTTTGAATATTCTGTAATTTAGTTGCAGAGGTCTTAAGAAGAAATGAGTGGAATTATTTATATTGTATTGCGTACATTTTTACATGCAATATTTCATTTTTATTTTTATTTTTTGTGGAAGAATTGTTATTTTGTTTTGGTTGATTTTTATATATATGTTTTATGTTGCATTTCTGTTTATTACATGCCATGCCTATTCCGGGTCGGAGTGTCCTCCATATATCATAAACCAGTGAGGGTGAGTGCGCACCTACTCCTGGAGTGAGGAGCTTGGGGGGAGGGGAGTAATGTCCTAATTCTTGTACGTAGATATGTGTTGTATGTCAAGGTAAATGAACACTATAATCATAAGAATTCCACAAAAACCTATAAATCAGTATATTGTTGTAGCAAGGTTGCATTTAGATAGCGAGGGGTATTTAGTTGCCTTTGGGCGCTCGGGTTGACAAGGCACTCCCCTGAGAGAGTGTAGCTGTGTATGGTGTACTTACGAACTTTCCTAATAATTGAGATAACCCTTGTTCCAACGTCGCATTATCCGCCAGCATGGGATATATATGTGTGTGTGTATATATATATATATATATATATATATATATATATATATATATATATATATATATATATATATATATATATATACTTACATATGTGTGTGTATCTATCTATCTATTTATCTATCTATCTATCTATCTATCTATCTATCTATCTATCTATCTATCTATATATATATATATATATATATATATATATATATATATATATATATATATATATATATATATATATATATATATATATATATATATATATATATATATATATATATATATATATATATATATATATATATATATATATATATATATATATATATATATATATATATATGTATGTATGTATGTATATATATAATGAATTTAGACATAGGAGAAATCTATTTTTGGGTGAGATAGCCATGTTGTCTAATGGAAGTTCCCTAATGGCAGCTTTCTACTTGGCATTAATGGATTATGTGTTGATAACTAAAAGAATGTTTGGAAGATTGAAAGACGTTCATGTGTTTAGGGGTATGACTAGCGGTATGTCTGATCATTTTTTGGTGGAAGGAAAATTAGTTGTAGCAAAAGAGTGGGGGAGTAGAGTAGGTGGATGTAAAAGGGAGCTAGTGAGGGTTGAAGAGCTAATAAATCCGGGGGTAAAAAATAAATATCAGGAGAGGTTGAAAATGGCATATGACGAAGTGAGAGTAAGAGAAACTGGTAATTTAGAGGAGGAGTGGAAGTTTGTAAAAGAAAATTTTGTTGGGATTGCAAGTGATGTGTGTGGCAAGCAGGTTGTTGGAGGCAGCATGAGGAAGGGCAGTGAATAGTAGAATTAAGGAGTGAAGGTAAATGTGGAAGAGAAAAAGAGGGCTTTTGAAGAATGGCTGTAGAGTAATAGTACAGAGAAGTATGAAAAAAATAGAGAGAAAAAGGCGGAAGTAAAGCGCAAAGTACGTGAGGCAAAGAGGGCAGCTGACCTGAGGTGGGGTCAGGGATTGGGTCAGTCATATGAAGAGAATAAGAAGAAGTTTTGGAAAGAAGTGAAGAGAGTAAGGAAGGCTGGCTCAAGAATTGAAGAGACAGTGAAAGATGGAAATGGAAGGTTGTTAAAAGGAGAGGAGGCAAGGAAAAGGTGGACGGAATATTTTGAAAGTTCACTGAATGCAGAGGATAATAGGGAGGCAGATATAATTGCTGTTGCAGGTGTTGAGGTACCGGTGATGGGAGATGAGAATGAGAGAGAGATTACAATAGAGGAAGTGAGGAGAGCACTAGATGAAACGAGAGTAGGAAAAGCATCTGGTATGGATGGTGTGAGAGCTGAGATGTTGAAGGAAGGAAGTATGACTGTACTTGAATGGTTGGTGAGATTGTTTAATATGTGTTTTGTGTTGTCAATGGTACCAGTAGATTGGGTTTGTGCATACATTGTACCACTATATAATGGTAAGGGAGATGCGCATGAGTGTTGTAATTCAAGAGGTATTAGTTTGTTGAGTGTAGTTGGAAAAGTGTATGGTAGAGTAATGGTTAATAGGATTAAGGATAAAACAGAGAATGCAATCTTAGAAGTACAGGGTGGTTTTAGAAGAGGTAGGGGTTGTATGAATCAGATTTTTACAGTTAGGTAGATATGCGAGAAATATTTAGGAAAAGGTAAGGAGGTGTATGTTGCGTTTATGGATCTGGAGAAAGCGTATGATAGAGTTGATAGGGAAGCAATGTGGAATGTGATGAGGTTATATGGAGTTGGTGGAAGGTTATTACAAGCAGTGAAAAGTTTCTACAAAGGTAGTAAAACATGTGTTAGAATAGGAAATGAAGTGAGTGATTGGTTTCCAGTGAGAGTGGGGCTGAGACAGGGATGTGTGATGTCGCCGGGGTTGTTTAACTTGTATGTTGATGGAGTGATGAGAGAGGTGAATGCTCGAGTGCTTGGACGAGGATTAAAACTGGTAGACGAGAATGACCATGAATGGGAGGTAAATCAGTTTTTTTGTTTGCAGATGATATTGTACTGGTTGCAGACACAGAAGAGAAGCTTGACCGACTAGTGGCAGAATTTGGAAGGGTGTGTGAGAGAAGGAAGTTGAGAGTTAATGTGGGTAAGAGTAAGGTTATGAGATGTACGAGAAGGGAAGGTGGTGCAAGGTTGAATGTCATGTTGAATGGAGAGTTACTTGAGGAGGTGGATCAGTTTAAGTACTTGGGGTCTGTTGTTGCAGCAAATGGTGGAGTGGAAGCAGATGTACGTCAGAGAGTGAATAAAGGTTGCAAAGTGTTGGGGGCAGTTAAGGGAGTAGTAAAAAAATAGAGGGTTGGGCATGAATATAAAGAGAGTTTTATATGAAAAAGTGATTGTATCAACTGTGATGTATGGATCGGAGTTGTGGGGAATGAAAGTGATGGAGAGACAGATATTGAATGTGTTTGAGATGAAGTGTCTAAGGAGTATGGCTGGTGTATCTCGAGTAGATAGGGTTAGGAACGAAGTGGTGAGGGTGAGAACGGGTGTAAGAAATGAGTTAGCAGCTAGAGTGGATATGAATGTGTTGAGGTGGTTTGGCCATGTTGAGAGAATGGAAAATGGTTGTCTGCTAAAGAAGGTGATGAATGCAAGAGTTGATGGGAGAAGTACAAGAGGAAGGCCAAGGTTTGGGTGGATGGATGGAGTGAAGAAAGCTCTGGGTGATAGGAGGATATTTGTGAGATAGGCAAGAGAGCGTGCTCGAAATAGGCATGAATGGCGAGCGATTGTGACACATTTCCGGTAGGCCTTGCTGCTTCCTCCGGTGCCTTAGATGACCGCGGAGGTAGCAGCAGTAGGGGATTCAGCATTATGAAGCTTCATCTGTGGTGGATAACAGGGGAGGGTGGGCTGTGGCACCTTAGCAGTACCAGCTGAACTCGGTTGAGTCCCTTGTCAGGCTGGGAGGAACGTAGAGAGTTAAGGTCCCCTTTTTGTTTTGTTTCATTTGTTGATGTCAGCTACCCACCAAAATTGGGGGAAGTGCCTTGGTATATGTATGTATGTATGTCGACTTGGGATATTTCTGTGAGTGATTTACCAAAGAATAACAGTGTTTTATTCCCTGGAGCAAATATCCCGAGAGCTATTTTGTATGAAACAGGGATGTGTTCAAAACGTGCCACGTCTATCCTTCTCTGAATAGAATTAACCTTTTCTTAAAGGATATGAGATAGGACTGGATACGTGGGCCAGAGACCCGTTACAACTCTGATCCCAGTGCGCTGAAAACTTGTTCGCTGTTTCACCATTCCAGTTGTAACCATCGCAGGATGCTAGGCCTTTCACTGAGAATTGGGAGGGGATGAAAAGTAACGGGCAGGTCCATCAGGATGACATGACCATCTCATCCAAAAATAGATTTTTCCTATGTCAAAATCCATTTTTGGGCTCGAGCCATGTCGTTCAGATGGAAGTGTATCAGATAATTAACATTTTTATTTGAAGCCAGAAGGAATTTTTAACCCATTTGAGTTCTTAGAGCTCCCACTATTTACATAAGGGCAAAGGTCCCATATAGATAGTGTGTCAGGATAGATGTGTTCACACCTCCACATAGCAGTTGAGACGATAATCCCAGGATGTGAATTGTTTAAGCGAGTTTTCGTAAACTGCATATGAACAAAAGAATCATCTGTGCAGTCCCACTCACTGTGAATAAAATCTTTGTTCAAAGTGATCTATCAGACCACTCTCAGTAATAAAAGAAGTGTTAAAAAATAGAGGTACACAGCTTTTTTATTCGGTCACGGTTGGTCCATGAAAAGGAAACGGAAAAAGAGGTATAACCGATTATTGTTTCCAAAAAATCATATATGTAACAATAATTAGTGTAAGAATATCTACATTAAATATGTGTAAAAAAAAGGTAGTTTTCAACCATAGAATTATGTATTAGAATAACATAATAACTTTTCATATAATAAGAAAAGAGTAGATAGAAACTTTTCCAGTCTACATAATACATATGGAATATTATTCTTACTCGCAATGTGTGTATTAAACTGCATACACACACACACACACACACACACACACACATATATATATATATATATATATATATATATATATATATATATATATATATATATGTGTGTGTGTGTGTGTGTGTGTGTGTGTGTGTGTGTTTGTGTGTGTGTGTATGTATATATAGTTTTCCACATACATTGCAAGTAAGAACGATATTTCACTTGCACCATGTAGACTGGAAAAGTTCCAATTATACAGTCCTTAAGAGTACATGCAAAGTCTTCTGTTGAAAATCCTGGGACAGCAATGGGGAT
>NC_090728.1:197262200-197264700 GCF_036898095.1 Palaemon carinicauda
GAGAAAAGGGGACATGAAAGAGAGTTAAAAACCCAAAATTCGAGAGGTTGAGTCAGTTCTTAGTCTTGCAATTCGGATATTTTGAGATTGTGTTTCGTTTGCTACACAGAGTGTCAATCTCCCAGAAGGTGATGAAAAAGCAATTGCCCGTAAACATATTCACAGATTAATATTTATATGCGTTTTTTTTTATAACGATCGCCCGTAAGGAGATGTAGTGATAGCCATACAAAACACACAAGACAGATTGCCAGAACAAAATATGAGAGAGAATAACTGCCCTGATTCCGGAAAGGTGGCAGCCATGAAAGGCACTTACCAACCCCCAAACTGGGAGAGGGGAGAACGAGTTCAGCAGGTGAGAAGAGTCTACAGATGTTGGCAGTGTGGGGAGAGGGGCACCAGTAAGTGGAGTGCCCCACTCAAGGATCCTCACCACTGTTACACTTGTCAGGCCTATGGTCATCTACCGCTAGAGTGCCCCGCAAAAGTCACCAAGGGCGGGTGGGCTGTGGCACACGCCCACACCCCGCCCAGTATCCGAGAAAAAGGAAACAGAAGAAGGGGGAGACGAGGGAGATTGAGGGCCCCTCCCCCCCATGACAACAGAAGCAGCAGCCGAGGCAGCGGTGAGAGTGACTATGATGGACTCGATGGAGCTTGCTCTAGAACCTCCCTCGGTACCCTTGACCTCACCCCTACAGCATTAGAGACAGGAGCAGGGGGCAGTGGTATTGCAAGCTATGTTGTTAGCCCATGTCAGTATCCTAATGGGCTGCTCGGAAATTTAGCAATAAGGATTGACCTACCAGATAAGTCCATTCGAACACTGAGCAACACAGGAGTCAGTGTTTTCCTTCTTGAACAAGGAATCTCCTCAAACCCACCACAGTCAGCTGTATCCCTCATCTTCGACACACCATGAGGAAATAAACTGCAGGCAAGGCATCAATAATTATCAACTTTTAGTTGGGGTCTGTGGAGATTACACATGATTTTTTTGTCTTGCCTACCTTGGGAATTCAAGGAATCGGGACTGTACTTTTTTGTATTTTGTAATGAGTAATATAATACACATTTGCCGGGAAAGGGATGTAATAACAGTAAAAGAAGGAGGGTGCATTTTGCAGATAGAAAGTCATGAGAGGGTAAGTGCCTGTGTGGGAAAGGAAAGATAATTGAGTAAGGTAACAGCTGTACCTGAAAGAGAAATATTGCCTCCCCACACACATGCCAGAGGGAAATAAAGTCGTAGTTAAAACCTATGACAAATAGGCACATATAGTCTTAGAGGAATGGTCAAAAATAAAAGAGAATAGAGGGGACATTACAATAGTTAATTTGTCAAATACAAGAGTTGTGTGCCGGGAAGTCGGGGAAAACTCGCTGGTAAGAGACTGATGTCTCGCCAGGTAAATCCTGAACTGCAGATTAGCAGTTAGGTTCCAACTTCTTTTATGGCTTCTCGTGGCATGATTGGTATCGACCTGGCTTTTCATTAGAAGGGGCCAACGTTCGATCCCAAGTATGAGGTAGAAATTTATTTCTCTTTGAACACAATGTTGTGTTGATATTTATCCATATTGACTCATTAGGGGTAATTTGAATGAATTACTATCAATTGTGTCACGTGGTAGGCTGGGAAGTCGAGGAAAACTCGCTGGTAAGAGACTGATATCACGCCAGGTAAATCCTGAACTGCAGATTAGCAGTTAGGTTCCGACTTCTTTTATGGCCTCTCGTGGCATGGTTGGTATCGACCTGGCCTTTCATTAGAAGGGGCCAACGTTCGATCCCAAGTATGAGGCAGAAATTTATTTCTATTTAAACACGATGTTGTGTTGAGATTAATCCATATGTTATATATATATATATATATATATATATATATATATATATATATATATATATATATATATATATATATATATATATATATATATATATATATATATATATATATATATATATATATATATATATATATATATATACAGTGGAACATCTATATACGATTGTTCCAACTTCCGATGTAAAATTTGATCAAATTCTCGTCTCGACACCCGACGTCATGCTCAAGCATCCAACGTAGACCATGCGCGGTATTAGTTTCTTATTTACGTTGGTAGATGGCAGCCCGTCAGAGGGACGCCAATGAGTGTTGCGTCAGTCAGTTCTCTGTCCTTGTGCGCATCGTGTGGTTGTACCCTGTTGGGTCCGTTATTAATTGTGCTAGTTATCTTCCTTTTTTCCACAATTCATTTTTTATTTAACGTATAATCAAGGGTTCTATGAAGCTTAGTTTCGGTACAGGTATTAGTAGTGATGAGAAAAGGAAGAAGGCAATGATTTCATATACATATACATATACATACAGTATATATATATATATATATATATATATATATATATATATATATATATATATATATATATATATATATATATATATATATATATATATATATATATGTATATATATATATATATATATATATAT
>NC_090728.1:197269700-197294700 GCF_036898095.1 Palaemon carinicauda
TGACCCATTGGCATACTATAAGGGTCAGTCCTTCTGATGAAATAGGTGAATTAGGGGACCTTAGTTGTTTCAGAGAAAGATTAGATCCTGTCGTCTCCCCTTTAAAAAGTTGACCGACTTCAAAGGCTCAACTCTTCACCAGGTAGTCGTTAAGGCATTTCCCCGGGTATAGAGAGGGATCCTCCTGTAATGAAACAATGTTCCAAGGGCCCCAGCGTTTCGTGGGAAGTTCGTTTTTCACTAAAAATGCAATATCTGGGGAGAGATTTACCTTCCCCGATTCCAAGAATACAATATGGCCTTCATCGCTTGAAAGTGCCACAATCTCGCTGACTCTAGCACCAGAAGCCCTACCAAGCAAAAAAAGTTTCCTTTTGAGAAAGATCCCTCAGAGAGGTAGTGGCGTTATCTATTGAGGAGTCGAAGTTTTAAGACTTCATCCAACGACCATAAGATAGCCTTGGGAGGAGCATTAGGTTTCAATTTAGCACAAGCCTTCAGGATCTTATTGAACAGCTTGCTATTGAGTTCAATATAAAAAGCTGGAGCAATGAGGCTAATAATTGCCAATTTACATGAGGATATAGTTGATCATGTAAGGAAATAAAGACAGAAATACAGAAGTCCATAGTAAAAGAAGAGGGCTGATGAATTTTCACGAATGCAACCCATTTTTTTTCCAGGAATGCAAGTATTGTCGTTTTGTGGTATTGGGCATGTACTCATCTATGAAGTCAACTCTCTCCTTCAACTCAGAACTTTCTTTGAGCGGCAAGGGCGAGAAAATCATGAGCGGAGGGGTTTTCATTATCCAAGAGGAAGCGAAGACAGTCTTCTGTTGAACATCCTGGGACAGCACTGGAGATGGTAGAGGGACCTAGAGAGGTTTGAGTTCCAAAACAAGAGGATTCTTATTGCTCTTCGACCACTTGGAAGTCCCTAGAGCCACTGTTCCCTTGAAAGTCCGCAGCTTGTTCAGGACCTTCATTAGGAAGTTGAATGGAGGAAATAGGTAAATGTGGGATCATTGGCTCCAATCCAGAGACATCGCATCCGTTCCAGTTGCTTCGGGATCTAAGTTTGGTGCTATATCTTGGGGAAGTTTCTAAATGAAGGTCATCGCAAAGATATCTATTTGCAGTTCTAGGACTGGCTCTAG
Organism: Palaemon carinicauda; assembly: GCF_036898095.1. NCBI lineage: Eukaryota > Metazoa > Arthropoda > Malacostraca > Decapoda > Palaemonidae > Palaemon > Palaemon carinicauda. The sequence goes on from NC_090728.1 coordinate 197,270,860, forward strand.
GATGAAATAGAATGATTTTGCATTCAGAGACCATTCTGTTTCCAGAGTCTTGGATCTTGATAGGGTGCCCGCCATCACATTGTGAACCCCTTCTAGGTGAACTGCTGAGAGATGCCAATTTCTGCACTTTGCCCAAGTCAGAATGGCTAGAATCATGACCTAGATGAACCCTGTCTGTTGACAGAGTGGACAATCGTCCTGTTGTCGATCACTAATTTGATGTTTGACTTCGTCTTGAGGTTCAGTCTTTTTAGAGTCAGAACAAGGCCATCACTTCCAGAATGTTGATATGAAATTTTCGAAATATGACTGACCACTAACCCTGTACTTTCTTGGAAGGAAAATGTACTCCCTAACCTTGTTCCAAGGCGTCAATGTAAACTGCCACGGAAGGAGGAGGATACTGCAGAGAGATGTGTGTCAACAAACTTTTGGCAGTGGGCCACGGCTTTAGCGGCTTTCCCAGTAAAATCAGGGTTTTGTGGCGAGAATATCTCCGAACATTTGATGCCTTTCTTCTCCAGACACTGTTGGAGTTTTTGAGTCGTGCTTTTAAGACTGGGTCCGTCACGGCAGCGAACTGCAGTGGACCCAAGACTTTCTTGTTGCCGTCTGGTGAGTATTCTTGAACGAAGTAGGCCCCTGACAGAGTTTGTGATTTCCTATATCTTAGCTTGGGGGAGAGAGAGGGTGTGAGACTTTAGATTCCAGTTAAGTCCTAGCCACTGGAATTCATTAGCCGGAGACAGGCTGGGCTTTTCAAGGTTCATTTGAAAGCCCAGATACTGTAGGAATTTCATGACTTCTTGGGCTGACAAAAGACATTCCAACTTTGTGGCAGCCCAGACTAGGCAGTCATCCAGGTGTACCATCACCTGGAGGCCTCTGTTCCGTAATTGTCGGACGATGGCCTCGACTAGTTTTGTGAAAATCTTTGGAGCTATACTGAGTGTGAAGAGAATAGCTCTGAATACGTAGGCCTTTCTTGCCAATCTGAAACCAAGGTAGGGGTAAAAGCGCTAACCTATCGTAAGATTCCTATAGGCGTCTGTAAGATCTATGGAGATGGTGTAGGCCCTATGGGATAGTAGAGTCCATATTTGCGAGATAGTTAGCATCTGGGACTTGTCATTCAGAATGAATTAATTTAGTGGGGACAAGTTCAGAATAATTTGAAGAGTGTTTCAATCTTTCTTGGACACGCAGAATAGTCGCCCTTGAGAGTTCATGGTGTTTGTGCAGAGGATGACTTCCTTGTGGAGAAGATCCTGTACATAATCCTCCAATAATGGGGTTTTAGCTTGGAAGAGCCTCTTGAACTGGGGTGGTTTCTACCTCAATTTCCAGCCTAGTCCCATTGGTTCTTAAAAATGTAAAGTTGTCCTTGTACTGGTAGCTCCTCATTGTTGTTGTGAAGGACATGCTTCTTTAGATACTTTGCCTCTACATCCTTGGCCTCTACACTGACCGTCCCTTCCAGACCTTCCTCTTTCACTAGTGCTCTTCTTTTGAGCTCTGGCTGGGTTAAAAGCTGTGGTGGCTCTCTCATGTACAGGATTGAAAGCTGGAAACTGTGATACATACTGCTGAGGAACTGTGTACACAGTCTGGGGGATGGTGGCAACTGAGGGTATCGTGACAGGAAAGGATTTCCTTCTTTTAAAGGGTCTTTTAGGTTTCTTGCCCTTGGGTTGAGGTCCTTCACTGGGGGTGAATTTCCTTTTACAAGAATTGCCCCACTTTTGCGTAAGGCTCTTATTCTCCCGAGCCGCTGTGTCCATGACTTTCTTAACCATTTCCTTTGGGAAGAGATCTTTCCCCAGATGCTGTAGTCAACCAGCTTCTCAGGCTAATGCCTGATAGTCGCTGCAGCTAGGACATGTTCTCTACATGATCTTCTCGCTAAGAAGAAAGCATGGAGATCTCTATGGAAAGTAGCCAGGTGAGTTTCTGCCAAGACTGGGAAAAGATCAGATTTGGAGTAGGTTCCAATTAGCATCTCCAGATAGGACTGGAAGGATACAGATACAGATAGTCTCTCTTTAGCTTTCAGTACCCCCTTCAACAAGGATTCGAGAATTCTAGGCAGCTTCTCAATAAATTGCTTACTTCCGACGTCCTTATCGAGTTTTCCACCAGTAAAAGTGTGTTGGACATCCCAACTGGCCAAGTCATATTGGAGGGCTAGGGAGACAGGTTTGCACTCCTCTAGCACTGACAATGGCCTATCCTCCACTACTTCTTTCTTTGCATTCTCTAAACTTTTAGAGGTGAAGGAAAATACAGTATCCTTGGGAGCAACAAAGGTGGCCTGCTTCCCGCCAAAAGCAGAAAATTGGTTATTAGTAAATTCAGCAGTTTTAAGCTCCTTAACCAATAGGGACTGGGCCTTGTTGTGGTCCAGGATAATAGTTTCCTTAAGGATCCTGTCATCTCTAATGGACGCTTCCGAGTTAAGCCTTACAAAGCAATAAGGATAACTGTCAATCAAGGTGAAGAATTCCAAGTCGGAGACCGGCTTAGAACCTATACCTTCTCCGATGGGGAGATATCTTTCAATCAAAGCCATATGCTCAGCATATCGGCAAGAATTTTTACCTGAGCAATCAGGCAGGCTCAAAGCTGCCAGAGCCTTAGATGTAGGTGCCTATTGAAAAGCTTCTATCTTCGTCTTTAGAGACGCTTGAGCATGATTATGTTCGGCATGTAATCTTTCCATGAATGCCTTCATTGATGCAATAAACTCCAATTGACCTGGAAACAAAGGTTTATCCAGTGAAGGAACAGGGGTCGAAATTGATGCAGGGGACATAGACACAGGGTTGGGCGAATGTGCTGAAGAAGTACTGGGTACTTTACTCACCTCATGGACATCCAGTAACTCATCAGATGCTTCTGTTGTCACAGGATCCTCTCCCTCTCTGACGTCACAGAACAAGTTACCGACATGTTGGCGTCTAAAGGTACCGGCGGGTACTTAACCGTCGTTAACTCGTAACCAAAAACAGCGGTTACCTCCACCTTGGGAAAAAGGAGGTCCTTAAGTTCCATGGAGGGAAGATAAGGGGCTCCTTGTTGACAGCTCTTCTGGAAGCCTCTAACCCAGTGATGAATGGTCTTCTGACTTTGCGCTTTCACATCCGGGGAGACATTGGTAGCGTGGAAGCTAGTGTAGAAAATAATTTATCGTAAACCAAAGTTGGAGAAGTTGAGAGTGATTTCTTTTATTGTTAAATATAATAAATATCAAATCTCTTAAATATTATTCGTAATATTATTTTTGTCATGTTCAAGTGTTGAGCGGGGCTGACTTTAGTTCCTCTAAACAATCTTGTTATTAGTGATCTGTCGCCTAGTATTGTTTTTTAAGGTGAACTGCTTGTTTACGCTGTTGTCCGAGAGCTGGAAGTTTTTGTCGAGGTGATCGGAGTTTCCAAGTCAGTTCTCAGGCAAAATCCTTATTGTACGGTGGTCATTTTTTAAGTCGCGCTCATGGAAGGATAAACCCCTAGTGATACCGACACTATGCCACTTTGGGGGACAGCAGGAGCAATAGTAATTCAGTGAACGGCGGGAGTATTGAGGTGAGTCAGCCTTTTCACATCTGAACATGAGTTGATTTGATACCCTAGCCATAATGATTTAATACATTTGATTAGATTAGTTCCCTTTTCAAGACCTTGTTAAAAATAAATCTCGGGATAAAAAAAAAAATGACTATTTTTTCCAATTTTGTTTTCGGTTCTTTTTTTACCTTCAAGTTTTGTTTTTGCAGTGGATTACCACTTTTATTGATAATTCATTAATTGTTATTCGTGGATTACCACATTAGGCTATTAGCAATAAAGTTTTGTTTTGGTGGATTACCGCAGTTTATGAACAACATGTTTGTGTTTTTTAAATTATAAAATCAAATTCCATCGAAGGTATTTTTTTGTGAACGGATTCCCGTTTTGAGTTTTGTTTTTGTTAATACGGATTCCCGTAAGTAATTTAGTCTCCCTTTTACCTGAACAGTTTTACAGGGAGTGTTTTTTTGTTTTTCAGATCCTGAGAGACATGATAGTCATTGGTAGGGGCTTGCTTCATACGGTTGTTTTCTGATGAAGTAAGTTACTAACTTGAGGGAGGCAGAACAGCAATTCATCTTGGTTGTCTCGACCAGTATTTTTTATCAAAAATATTAATTAAATTAATATAACTGGACTTAAAAAAAAAACTTCTTGCTTTATTTACCTCATTTTGTTTGTTTTTACCTTGCTATTGACAAAATATTGTGTATGGAACCTCTGGGGGGACTTGAGAAGAAATTGCTGCCTGTTGCCCTTCCTCCGGTGTTATTTAGCGTCGGTATCTTTGAGCATATTTTTGTTAAAGGTTACATGAAAATCGGTGTTTTAGGCCATAGTTACGTTTGGGAATTGCAGCAGTTAGGTTATTCGTGTTTGACATACGGTGATCTTAAAGTGCCTATTGAATTTTTTGCATTTCCTTGATTCGGATATAGGAGCTTTATACTTAATCCGAAGTCGTTGGACAATTTGGCTGAATATAATCCAGAAGTGACCGTTGTATTTTTGGGTGGAAACGATATAAAGGAGAATGTGGATTTGAATATTGTTAAAGCAGATTGTGAACGTTTTTTTGCTATTTTGAGATTAAGGTTACCAAATTCACTATTTGTTGTTGCTCACGTTGAAATTCGCCACTTGAAAAGTACTAATAGACACGGCACCCCTTCTGCAGATTTGTATAAGAAATTGGCTAGAAATTTTAATAAGTGGTTAGACCGTCAACCCTTTAAATATAAGACTTTGTTAATTAACGGTTCATCAAAACTCGATGACCCTAGCTATTTCAAATCTGGCGGCATTCATTTAAATAGAGGGGTTTTAGACTGTCTGTTTCAGTGGATCTATTTGTTTATCAGACTTTGTAAAAGCAAATTCCTAATCAAACATGGCGTCTGAATTAAAGTTGTTGATTAATTCCCGAAAATATATTCGCAAGTTAGTAACTGAATGTTATAATAAAAGGACTAATTATTGTCAGTTAACTGAACTGGAAAAGAATAAGATTAAGTCAGAGTTACAAGATCATTTAGAATCGCTTAAGAAGTATAATACTGAAATTCAAAGGCTCAAATGGTCTGAAGAGGAGGATGAATTATGGCTAAATGCCGAACTTGATTCCTGTGAAAGTTATGTTGTTAAAATTCGGGAATGTACTGCTGAGCTTACACGAAATGTTTCCCTTTCTAATGTTAGTGTTGATACTGCCCGAAGTTTGTTAAAGAGTCCCACTGCTCCGCTTCCAGAATTTCATAGCCAAGAAGGGGAGGATCTATTGAAGTTTTTTAAAGATTTTGAAGACATAACATCTATGTTCAAATATTCAGAATAGGACAAATTTATTCTGTTAAAGCAGCAAATCAGTGGAAGGGCCTTAGTAATTTTAGAATCATTAGAATCGGACAAGAAGGGTTATGTTCATGCCAAGAAATTACTAACAGAGGCCTTGGCATCTAAAGACCTCAGAATTTTTAATACCATCAAAAAAATCTCTGAAATTAATATGGAATTAGAAAGTGATCCATTTGAATATATTTCACAGATAAGAAATCTAACTCAAGCAGCTGAAAGTTTGTCTCTGGGACGTGAGGATTTTTTGAGGTATTTTTTCTGGCAGGGCTTAGATAATCGTTTTAAAATACACTTAACCCAGATTACTAATTCATCAAGGCCAACATTAAAGGAAATTAATGATAATTTCTTTGAGGCCTGTGAAAGATTCAATGAGCAAAGTAAGAGGTCTAATGTAGGAAATAAATTTCATGATAATCATAATCATAGAAAGAATAGTGCAAGTTATGCTGCTTGTGTTAGTTCCCTAAGGAAGCCGTCAAATTTCTTTCCTTATGTCTTGTGTACCACAGAAGGCAAACCCGCCTCGCATCCTATTAATAAATGTGAAATTTTTTCGGATGTTACCACTAAGCTTGACAAAATTCAATCTTTAAATGGGTGTTACAAGTGTGCAAGCTTGAGTCACACTACTGACAAATATAACTTTAAATTTGAAATGAAATGTAAGTTTTGTAAAGCATGGCACTTTAGTTTCCTCTGTAAGAATAGTAAAAAATCAGCATCTACTAATGATAGAAAATCTGAATCTCCTGAGACTTCCTCGAAAAAGGACAATAAGAATTCGTCCATGGAATCTAATAATAGCGTAGTTATAATGGAGGCTCTTAAAAGTAATTTGGACTGTGATTCCAGCATTCTCCCTACCTTTTCTTGTAGCATCCAAAACAGAAGCTTAAGAGCATTGAAGGATGATGGAAGTCAGTTAAATCTGATTAGTGAGGAACTAGCCAATGCTTTGGATTTAAAGGTATCACAAGCCAAGGTTGAATTGAGAATAAATGGTATTAATGTTTCTCAGAAATATGCCTCAAAACTAGTGGAATTTGAAATAATAATTGGTAATGCTATTCACAACATAGAGGCATTATGTATCCCATCTATTAACATAAAGTTGAAATTAAAAGGTTTGGGCAAAGTGGTTTACGGTTTCCAGACGAAAGGGTATGTGTAGGTTGATGAGTTTCTAACGCCTAATAGTGATTGCATTGAAAATATTGATTTGATTTTGGGGACTAAATCAGGATATTGTTTACCACTCACAGAAGTAGTTTTTGGTAGGAATAGCAGGTCTATGTATGCTATGACCCCGTTTGGTGTCCTTCTTAAAGGTGAAATTGACACCTTATTGAAGGATATTCCTTATCTACATCCGTCCTCCTCGGTTATTAATTGTCATCAGTATGTTACTGGTTTGGGAGTAAAGATAGATAAGCCGTCTTCTCTGGATAAGTGTGATGTTGATTATCCAATTAAGGTTTCAGAATTCAGTGTGATCGATGAAAAAGGTAATGTAATTCGTTCAGAGTTAGATAAAGCCACAGATGATGTGCTTGCCAGTATTTGTAATAAGTATATTCACTTGGACAATGAAGTTTATGATTTGGAGAATTCAGAGCTGCATGATCAGCTTATCAAATATTGTTTGGATCACACTATTCAGAATGAGGAGGGTAGATTAGTTATGCCACTTTTGTGGAATGCAAAAGTATCTCATATGCTTGGTAGGAATTTTCATTTGGCAAAAGTTATTTTGGAATCTAATCTTAAAAAACTAAAGAGAAATCCATCTCATTTACAGTTAATGAATGAAGCCCTAAAAGAACAGGAAAGGGTTGGAATAATAGAAAGGATTCCCAATCTTGACCAGTTTGTACATGAACACCCACAACACTCTTTTTTGCCTCATATGGGTGTGTTCAAATTGAATCGTGAAACTACTAAATGTAGAGTTGTGTTTCTATCAAACCTGTGTGAAAGAGACTCAACCAAGGGTCAGACAATAAGTCATAACCAGGCCATACATGCAGGTCCATGCCTAAATCAGAAACTTTCTTCATCATTATTACATTTAAGGTTTGATAAATTGTTAATATGCTTTGACCTATGCAAGGCCTTTAACCAGATTGCATTAAGTGATGTTGATGCTAACAGACTCTGTTTTTTATGTTATAAAAATGTTGAGAAGGGAGATTTTACAATTGTTGCATATCGGAATGTTAGGTTGAGCTTCGGCTTAAGATGTTCCCCAACTTTGTTGATGCTCGGTCTTTACAAGATTTTGATTTCAGATGCTGAGCATGATCAAAACCAGTAGAATGAGTTAAAAAGGTGCATTTATTCTTTGTCTTATATGGACAATTGTGCTTTTAGTGCAAATGAAATTGAGAATCTGCACTGGGCATATTCTGTGGTACGATCTATATTTTCTCCTTATGGTTTTGATTTACAACAGTTCATTACTAATGACAGGTCCCTACAGGGAGAAATAGATTCCTGCACAGGTTCTGAAACGGGAGAGGTTGTTAAACTTCTTGTAGGCAGTGGAATCGAACACTTGATTGTCTGTTAGCAAATAAATTTCAGTTGAATGGTAAGGCTAAAACTAAGAAGGAAATTTTAAGTACTATTGCCTCTCACTTTGATATTTTTGGTTTAACTGGATCCATCCTAAATCGAAGCAGATTATTTCTTCATGGTCTTCAGTGTGATAGAAATTTAGGATGGGACGATCGATTATCACCAGAGTTACGTAAAGAATGGCACAATATCGCTAATCAGGCCAATTCTACTCCTGATATTGCTATTGATAGATTTGTTGGACGTAGGGATGGAAAATTTCATTTGGCTGCTTGCTGTGATAGCTCTAAATTACTATATGGTGTTGCTGTGTACATCATCGATATTGATTCAATGTCGTCAAGTTTTGTGATGGCAAAAAATCGTATGATAAATAGACAATTGGAAAGTAAAAACATTCCATCTTTGGAGATGCAGGGAGTAGCCTTTACAACGGAAGTGGTTTTAGATTTGTATAACGAATTAGCTGGACCATTATGCATCAATCGTTTGAATATTGTTGGCCTTCATGTGTTTTCCGATAGTCAGGTAGCGCTCTCTTGGTTGAATTCGTCTACTAATAAATTGTCAAAAATGCAGAAACGGTCAGTTTTTGTGATGAATCGAATTCAGCATGTGGAGAACTTATGTGCAAAACACCCTGTCCATCTTGCTTTTGTTGGAGGGAATGAAAATCCCGCAGATGCCATAACTCGTTGCCTTTCATATCGTAAGTTGATGCAAACCAATTTCTATTCTGGTCTTGAATGTTTTAAGGAAAAGGAAACCTTCCTATGCTGTGAAAATGGTAATTTATCATTTATGGTTCCAAATCATTATGCAGAGTGCAAGCGGGATAATAGTTTGGAAATAGAGGAGTCTGTGTGTACTAGTTCCAATGTTGTGGCCATGGCAGATAATTTTGAATATTTTCTTAAATTTGAAGAATTTTCCAGTTTTGATTTACTTGTATCTATTTATGAGAAAGTTATTCTTTTCGTAGAGAAGTTAAAGGGTCGTTTGAAAGCTAAGGACTCCAAACAATACTATTGCCTCTCACTTTGATATTTTTGGTTTAACTGGATCCATCCTAAATCGAAGTAGATTATTTCTTCATGGTCTTCAGTGTGATAGAAATTTAGGATGGGACGATCGATTATCACCAGAGTTACGTAAAGAATGGCACAATATCGCTAATCAGGCCAATTCTACTCCTGATATTGCTATTGATAGATTTGTTGGACGTAGGGATGGAAAATTTCATTTGGCTGCTTGCTGTGATAGCTCTAAATTACTATATGGTGTTGCTGTGTACATCATCGATATTGATTCAATGTCGTCAAGTTTTGTGATGGCAAAAAATCGTATGATAAATAGACAATTGGAAAGTAAAAACATTCCATCTTTGGAGATGCAGGGAGTAGCCTTTACAACGGAAGTGGTTTTAGATTTGTATAACGAATTAGCTGGACCATTATGCATCAATCGTTTGAATATTGCTGGCCTTCATGTGTTTTCCGATAGTCAGGTAGCGCTCTCTTGGTTGAATTCGTCTACTAATAAATTGTCAAAAATGCAGAAACGGTCAGTTTTTGTGATGAATCGAATTCAGCATGTGGAGAACTTATGTGCAAAACACCCTGTCCATCTTGCTTTTGTTGGAGGGAATGAAAATCCCGCAGATGCCATAACTCGTTGCCTTTCATATCGTAAGTTGATGCAAACCAATTTCTATTCTGGTCTTGAATGTTTTAAGGAAAAGGAAACCTTCCTATGCTGTGAAAATGGTAATTTATCATTTATGGTTCCAAATCATTATGCAGAATGCAAGCGGGATAATAGTTTGGAAATAGAGGAGTCTGTGTGTACTAGTTCCAATGTTGTGGCCATGGCAGATAATTTTGAATATTTTCTTAAATTTGAAGAATTTTCCAGTTTTGATTTACTTGTATCTATTTATGAGAAAGTTATTCTTTTCGTAGAGAAGTTAAAGGGTCGTTTGAAAGCTAAGGACTCCAAAAAATACTATTGCCTCTCACTTTGATATTTTTGGTTTAACTGGATCCATCCTAAATCGAAGCAGATTATTTCTTCATGGTCTTCAGTGTGATAGAAATTTAGGATGGGACGATCGATTATCACCAGAGTTACGTAAAGAATGGCACAATATCGCTAATCAGGCCAATTCTACTCCTGATATTGCTATTGATAGATTTGTTGGACGTAGGGATGGAAAATTTCATTTGGCTGCTTGCTGTGATAGCTCTAAATTACTATATGGTGTTGCTGTGTACATCATCGATATTGATTCAATGTCGTCAAGTTTTGTGATGGCAAAAAATCGTATGATAAATAGACAATTGGAAAGTAAAAACATTCCATCTTTGGAGATGCAGGGAGTAGCCTTTACAACGGAAGTGGTTTTAGATTTGTATAACGAATTAGCTGGACCATTATGCATCAATCGTTTGAATATTGTTGGCCTTCATGTGTTTTCCGATAGTCAGGTAGCGCTCTCTTGGTTGAATTCGTCTACTAATAAATTGTCAAAAATGCAGAAACGGTCAGTTTTTGTGATGAATCGAATTCAGCATGTGGAGAACTTATGTGCAAAACACCCTGTCCATCTTGCTTTTGTTGGAGGGAATGAAAATCCCGCAGATGCCATAACTCGTTGCCTTTCATATCGTAAGTTGATGCAAACCAATTTCTATTCTGGTCTTGAATGTTTTAAGGAAAAGGAAACCTTCCTATGCTGTGAAAATGGTAATTTATCATTTATGGTTCCAAATCATTATGCAGAGTGCAAGCGGGATAATAGTTTGGAAATAGAGGAGTCTGTGTGTACTAGTTCCAATGTTGTGGCCATGGCAGATAATTTTGAATATTTTCTTAAATTTGAAGAATTTTCCAGTTTTGATTTACTTGTATCTATTTATGAGAAAGTTATTCTTTTCGTAGAGAAGTTAAAGGGTCGTTTGAAAGCTAAGGACTCCAAAAAATACTATTGCCTCTCACTTTGATATTTTTGGTTTAACTGGATCCATCCTAAATCGAAGCAGATTATTTCTTCATGGTCTTCAGTGTGATAGAAATTTAGGATGGGACGATCGATTATCACCAGAGTTACGTAAAGAATGGCACAATATCGCTAATCAGGCCAATTCTACTCCTGATATTGCTATTGATAGATTTGTTGGACGTAGGGATGGAAAATTTCATTTGGCTGCTTGCTGTGATAGCTCTAAATTACTATATGGTGTTGCTGTGTACATCATCGATATTGATTCAATGTCGTCAAGTTTTGTGATGGCAAAAAATCGTATGATAAATAGACAATTGGAAAGTAAAAACATTCCATCTTTGGAGATGCAGGGAGTAGCCTTTACAACGGAAGTGGTTTTAGATTTGTATAACGAATTAGCTGGACCATTATGCATCAATCGTTTGAATATTGTTGGCCTTCATGTGTTTTCCGATAGTCAGGTAGCGCTCTCTTGGTTGAATTCGTCTACTAATAAATTGTCAAAAATGCAGAAACGGTCAGTTTTTGTGATGAATCGAATTCAGCATGTGGAGAACTTATGTGCAAAACACCCTGTCCATCTTGCTTTTGTTGGAGGGAATGAAAATCCCGCAGATGCCATAACTCGTTGCCTTTCATATCGTAAGTTGATGCAAACCAATTTCTATTCTGGTCTTGAATGTTTTAAGGAAAAGGAAACCTTCCTATGCTGTGAAAATGGTAATTTATCATTTATGGTTCCAAATCATTATGCAGAGTGCAAGCGGGATAATAGTTTGGAAATAGAGGAGTCTGTGTGTACTAGTTCCAATGTTGTGGCCATGGCAGATAATTTTGAATATTTTCTTAAATTTGAAGAATTTTCCAGTTTTGATTTACTTGTATCTATTTATGAGAAAGTTATTCTTTTCGTAGAGAAGTTAAAGGGTCGTTTGAAAGCTAAGGACTCCAAAAAATACTATTGCCTCTCACTTTGATATTTTTGGTTTAACTGGATCCATCCTAAATCGAAGCAGATTATTTCTTCATGGTCTTCAGTGTGATAGAAATTTAGGATGGGACGATCGATTATCACCAGAGTTACGTAAAGAATGGCACAATATCGCTAATCAGGCCAATTCTACTCCTGATATTGCTATTGATAGATTTGTTGGACGTAGGGATGGAAAATTTCATTTGGCTGCTTGCTGTGATAGCTCTAAATTACTATATGGTGTTGCTGTGTACATCATCGATATTGATTCAATGTCGTCAAGTTTTGTGATGGCAAAAAATCGTATGATAAATAGACAATTGGAAAGTAAAAACATTCCATCTTTGGAGATGCAGGGAGTAGCCTTTACAACGGAAGTGGTTTTAGATTTGTATAACGAATTAGCTGGACCATTATGCATCAATCGTTTGAATATTGTTGGCCTTCATGTGTTTTCCGATAGTCAGGTAGCGCTCTCTTGGTTGAATTCGTCTACTAATAAATTGTCAAAAATGCAGAAACGGTCAGTTTTTGTGATGAATCGAATTCAGCATGTGGAGAACTTATGTGCAAAACACCCTGTCCATCTTGCTTTTGTTGGAGGGAATGAAAATCCCGCAGATGCCATAACTCGTTGCCTTTCATATCGTAAGTTGATGCAAACCAATTTCTATTCTGGTCTTGAATGTTTTAAGGAAAAGGAAACCTTCCTATGCTGTGAAAATGGTAATTTATCATTTATGGTTCCAAATCATTATGCAGAGTGCAAGCGGGATAATAGTTTGGAAATAGAGGAGTCTGTGTGTACTAGTTCCAATGTTGTGGCCATGGCAGATAATTTTGAATATTTTCTTAAATTTGAAGAATTTTCCAGTTTTGATTTACTTGTATCTATTTATGAGAAAGTTATTCTTTTCGTAGAGAAGTTAAAGGGTCGTTTGAAAGCTAAGGACTCCAAAAAATACTATTGCCTCTCACTTTGATATTTTTGGTTTAACTGGATCCATCCTAAATCGAAGCAGATTATTTCTTCATGGTCTTCAGTGTGATAGAAATTTAGGATGGGACGATCGATTATCACCAGAGTTACGTAAAGAATGGCACAATATCGCTAATCAGGCCAATTCTACTCCTGATATTGCTATTGATAGATTTGTTGGACGTAGGGATGGAAAATTTCATTTGGCTGCTTGCTGTGATAGCTCTAAATTACTATATGGTGTTGCTGTGTACATCATCGATATTGATTCAATGTCGTCAAGTTTTGTGATGGCAAAAAATCGTATGATAAATAGACAATTGGAAAGTAAAAACATTCCATCTTTGGAGATGCAGGGAGTAGCCTTTACAACGGAAGTGGTTTTAGATTTGTATAACGAATTAGCTGGACCATTATGCATCAATCGTTTGAATATTGTTGGCCTTCATGTGTTTTCCGATAGTCAGGTAGCGCTCTCTTGGTTGAATTCGTCTACTAATAAATTGTCAAAAATGCAGAAACGGTCAGTTTTTGTGATGAATCGAATTCAGCATGTGGAGAACTTATGTGCAAAACACCCTGTCCATATTGCTTTTGTTGGAGGGAATGAAAATCCCGCAGATGCCATAACTCGTTGCCTTTCATATCGTAAGTTGATGCAAACCAATTTCTATTCTGGTCTTGAATGTTTTAAGGAAAAGGAAACCTTCCTATGCTGTGAAAATGGTAATTTATCATTTATGGTTCCAAATCATTATGCAGAGTGCAAGCGGGATAATAGTTTGGAAATAGAGGAGTCTGTGTGTACTAGTTCCAATGTTGTGGCCATGGCAGATAATTTTGAATATTTTCTTAAATTTGAAGAATTTTCCAGTTTTGATTTACTTGTATCTATTTATGAGAAAGTTATTCTTTTCGTAGAGAAGTTAAAGGGTCGTTTGAAAGCTAAGGACTCCAAAAAATACTATTGCCTCTCACTTTGATATTTTTGGTTTAACTGGATCCATCCTAAATCGAAGCAGATTATTTCTTCATGGTCTTCAGTGTGATAGAAATTTAGGATGGGACGATCGATTATCACCAGAGTTACGTAAAGAATGGCACAATATCGCTAATCAGGCCAATTCTACTCCTGATATTGCTATTGATAGATTTGTTGGACGTAGGGATGGAAAATTTCATTTGGCTGCTTGCTGTGATAGCTCTAAATTACTATATGGTGTTGCTGTGTACATCATCGATATTGATTCAATGTCGTCAAGTTTTGTGATGGCAAAAAATCGTATGATAAATAGACAATTGGAAAGTAAAAACATTCCATCTTTGGAGATGCAGGGAGTAGCCTTTACAACGGAAGTGGTTTTAGATTTGTATAACGAATTAGCTGGACCATTGTGCATCAATCGTTTGAATATTGTTGGCCTTCATGTGTTTTCCGATAGTCAGGTAGCGCTCTCTTGGTTGAATTCGTCTACTAATAAATTGTCAAAAATGCAGAAACGGTCAGTTTTTGTGATGAATCGAATTCAGCATGTGGAGAACTTATGTGCAAAACACCCTGTCCATCTTGCTTTTGTTGGAGGGAATGAAAATCCCGCAGATGCCATAACTCGTTGCCTTTCATATCGTAAGTTGATGCAAACCAATTTCTATTCTGGTCTTGAATGTTTTAAGGAAAAGGAAACCTTCCTATGCTGTGAAAATGGTAATTTATCATTTATGGTTCCAAATCATTATGCAGAGTGCAAGCGGGATAATAGTTTGGAAATAGAGGAGTCTGTGTGTACTAGTTCCAATGTTGTGGCCATGGCAGATAATTTTGAATATTTTCTTAAATTTGAAGAATTTTCCAGTTTTGATTTACTTGTATCTATTTATGAGAAAGTTATTCTTTTCGTAGAGAAGTTAAAGGGTCGTTTGAAAGCTAAGGACTCCAAAAAATACTATTGCCTCTCACTTTGATATTTTTGGTTTAACTGGATCCATCCTAAATCGAAGCAGATTATTTCTTCATGGTCTTCAGTGTGATAGAAATTTAGGATGGGACGATCGATTATCACCAGAGTTACGTAAAGAATGGCACAATATCGCTAATCAGGCCAATTCTACTCCTGATATTGCTATTGATAGATTTGTTGGACGTAGGGATGGAAAATTTCATTTGGCTGCTTGCTGTGATAGCTCTAAATTACTATATGGTGTTGCTGTGTACATCATCGATATTGATTCAATGTCGTCAAGTTTTGTGATGGCAAAAAATCGTATGATAAATAGACAATTGGAAAGTAAAAACATTCCATCTTTGGAGATGCAGGGAGTAGCCTTTACAACGGAAGTGGTTTTAGATTTGTATAACGAATTAGCTGGACCATTGTGCATCAATCGTTTGAATATTGTTGGCCTTCATGTGTTTTCCGATAGTCAGGTAGCGCTCTCTTGGTTGAATTCGTCTACTAATAAATTGTCAAAAATGCAGAAACGGTCAGTTTTTGTGATGAATCGAATTCAGCATGTGGAGAACTTATGTGCAAAACACCCTGTCCATCTTGCTTTTGTTGGAGGGAATGAAAATCCCGCAGATGCCATAACTCGTTGCCTTTCATATCGTAAGTTGATGCAAACCAATTTCTATTCTGGTCTTGAATGTTTTAAGGAAAAGGAAACCTTCCTATGCTGTGAAAATGGTAATTTATCATTTATGGTTCCAAATCATTATGCAGAGTGCAAGCGGGATAATAGTTTGGAAATAGAGGAGTCTGTGTGTACTAGTTCCAATGTTGTGGCCATGGCAGATAATTTTGAATATTTTCTTAAATTTGAAGAATTTTCCAGTTTTGATTTACTTGTATCTATTTATGAGAAAGTTATTCTTTTCGTAGAGAAGTTAAAGGGTCGTTTGAAAGCTAAGGACTCCAAAAAATACTATTGCCTCTCACTTTGATATTTTTGGTTTAACTGGATCCATCCTAAATCGAAGCAGATTATTTCTTCATGGTCTTCAGTGTGATAGAAATTTAGGATGGGACGATCGATTATCACCAGAGTTACGTAAAGAATGGCACAATATCGCTAATCAGGCCAATTCTACTCCTGATATTGCTATTGATAGATTT
Organism: Palaemon carinicauda; assembly: GCF_036898095.1. Taxonomy (NCBI): domain Eukaryota; kingdom Metazoa; phylum Arthropoda; class Malacostraca; order Decapoda; family Palaemonidae; genus Palaemon; species Palaemon carinicauda. Next base: position 197,286,932 of record NC_090728.1, read on the forward strand.
GTTGGACGTAGGGATGGAAAATTTCATTTGGCTGCTTGCTGTGATAGCTCTAAATTACTATATGGTGTTGCTGTGTACATCATCGATATTGATTCAATGTCGTCAAGTTTTGTGATGGCAAAAAATCGTATGATAAATAGACAATTGGAAAGTAAAAACATTCCATCTTTGGAGATGCAGGGAGTAGCCTTTACAACGGAAGTGGTTTTAGATTTGTATAACGAATTAGCTGGACCATTATGCATCAATCGTTTGAATATTGTTGGCCTTCATGTGTTTTCCGATAGTCAGGTAGCGCTCTCTTGGTTGAATTCGTCTACTAATAAATTGTCAAAAATGCAGAAACGGTCAGTTTTTGTGATGAATCGAATTCAGCATGTGGAGAACTTATGTGCAAAACACCCTGTCCATCTTGCTTTTGTTGGAGGGAATGAAAATCCCGCAGATGCCATAACTCGTTGCCTTTCATATCGTAAGTTGATGCAAACCAATTTCTATTCTGGTCTTGAATGTTTTAAGGAAAAGGAAACCTTCCTATGCTGTGAAAATGGTAATTTATCATTTATGGTTCCAAATCATTATGCAGAGTGCAAGCGGGATAATAGTTTGGAAATAGAGGAGTCTGTGTGTACTAGTTCCAATGTTGTGGCCATGGCAGATAATTTTGAATATTTTCTTAAATTTGAAGAATTTTCCAGTTTTGATTTACTTGTATCTATTTATGAGAAAGTTATTCTTTTCGTAGAGAAGTTAAAGGGTCGTTTGAAAGCTAAGGACTCCAAAAAATACTATTGCCTCTCACTTTGATATTTTTGGTTTAACTGGATCCATCCTAAATCGAAGCAGATTATTTCTTCATGGTCTTCAGTGTGATAGAAATTTAGGATGGGACGATCGATTATCACCAGAGTTACGTAAAGAATGGCACAATATCGCTAATCAGGCCAATTCTACTCCTGATATTGCTATTGATAGATTTGTTGGACGTAGGGATGGAAAATTTCATTTGGCTGCTTGCTGTGATAGCTCTAAATTACTATATGGTGTTGCTGTGTACATCATCGATATTGATTCAATGTCGTCAAGTTTTGTGATGGCAAAAAATCGTATGATAAATAGACAATTGGAAAGTAAAAACATTCCATCTTTGGAGATGCAGGGAGTAGCCTTTACAACGGAAGTGGTTTTAGATTTGTATAACGAATTAGCTGGACCATTATGCATCAATCGTTTGAATATTGTTGGCCTTCATGTGTTTTCCGATAGTCAGGTAGCGCTCTCTTGGTTGAATTCGTCTACTAATAAATTGTCAAAAATGCAGAAACGGTCAGTTTTTGTGATGAATCGAATTCAGCATGTGGAGAACTTATGTGCAAAACACCCTGTCCATCTTGCTTTTGTTGGAGGGAATGAAAATCCCGCAGATGCCATAACTCGTTGCCTTTCATATCGTAAGTTGATGCAAACCAATTTCTATTCTGGTCTTGAATGTTTTAAGGAAAAGGAAACCTTCCTATGCTGTGAAAATGGTAATTTATCATTTATGGTTCCAAATCATTATGCAGAGTGCAAGCGGGATAATAGTTTGGAAATAGAGGAGTCTGTGTGTACTAGTTCCAATGTTGTGGCCATGGCAGATAATTTTGAATATTTTCTTAAATTTGAAGAATTTTCCAGTTTTGATTTACTTGTATCTATTTATGAGAAAGTTATTCTTTTCGTAGAGAAGTTAAAGGGTCGTTTGAAAGCTAAGGACTCCAATAAATTTGCTCACTTAGAATTAAAGAGCAATAGTATACATGAAAGAGCTTGCAAATTGGTTATACTACACTCTACAGGATCAACGGACACATTTCCCTGAGGTTTTTCCATATTTCAGCTGTCCTATTCAAAGAAAAAAAGACATGCCTAACATAGTAGGTCAGCTTAATGTTTACGTTGACAACGATGGTTTGCTTCGAGTATGTAGCAAGTGTGACAAACTCATTCGAAGGCATGGTTTTCCTTTGTTGCAGTCTAAAAATAGCCATCTAACTTCCTTGATTGTGCATAACCTACACAAAAAGCTCAACCATACGGGATGTTACTCTGTTTTGTCAGAAATGAGAAAGCGGTTTTACGTACCGTCATATTTTTCAGTGGTTAAGAGAAACCTTAGAGAATGTGTTTTTTGTCGTAGGTTTAAGTCAAGACCCATCAGTATTAATCAGTCTCCCTACAGGAAATGGAGAGTGTCACCACCTAATGTCCCCTTTAGATATTTATTTATGGATTTCATTGGCCCATTGAGCGTTAAACAACAGGGTAAGAAAGGAAAATTCTATCTACTATGTATCACTTGTATGTGGAGTAGAGCAGTTAATTTGATTATTTGTTTAGATCTTTCTGTTAAAGAATTTATTAGGGCCTTTCAGATTCATTGTTTCCAGTTTGGAACCCCTGAATATTGCATTAGTGACCTAGGCTCAATTAGTCTCTGCCTCTAATATAATTATTGACTACATCAAAGATCATGAGACTCAGTCATATTTTGAACACAATGGGGTCCAATCTTTAAAGTTTGACCAATTTGTCAAGGGTCATAGTCAGTTAGGTTCGATGGTGGAAGTATGTGTTAAACTTGTTAAAAGATTGATCTATGGAGCTATTGGTAAGAATGTCTTAGAATACCATGATTTTGAGTTCTTAATTCAACAAGTCATTCATTTAGTCAATCGCAGGCCAATAGCATTTAAAGAAGCTTTAAGGGATCAAATCGGCGATGACATTCCAGAACCTATCACCCCAGAAAATTTGATTTACGGGTATGATCTGATATCGGTTAATATAATTCCCGAATTTCATGGGGGGAGAGACCCTGACTGGATTCCTGAAAATTATTCTCAATCAAAGTTTAAGCAAGATTACAATCAATTGCAAAAGGTGAGAAACAATTTAGTTAAACTATATCAGGAAGAATTTATTGCTAATCTAATACATCAAGCTGTAGATGTCCCTGATAGATACAAACCAGTCACTCATAATAAGATCTCACCTGGAGATATTGTACTACTTAAAGAAAATTTCACTAAGCCAAATGACTACCCGATGGGCGTTGTAAAAGAGATTTTTACAAATAGGCCTACATTGGGTGAGGTTACTGGTGCCACTATCCTTAAAGGGAAAACACAAGAACTTGTGAAGAGACATTCGTCGGTCATTATCCCACTTCTCACCCGGAAAGATGAAATTCCGAATGACTATAAGGTTGATGTACAGGAGTCTCAAGTACCCAAGGTTACTAGAGTTAAACACCAGGCTGCTATAGACAGCTCGGAACTGACTAAAAAAATCTTGGAAACTTAAAATGATTTATGTTTCGGGTGAATAAGAGAATCTTTACTTGTAAATAGTTAGTATATAGAGTATTTGGTTGGGCATTTAACTGTGAATAATGTCATGTTATATCTAAATTTGAATATAACTTTGTATATTAAATGTATTAAATATTTTTTTTAATTTAATGTTTCAACTTTTCTTGTTTTGGGGATCCTATTTATCATGAATTTCTGTATTAAATTTATTTAGTTTATATAAATAAATTGAATCCCCTCCCCCCATTGTAGAAAATAATTTATCGAAAACCAAAATTGGAGAGGTTGAGAGTGATTTATTTTATTGTTAAATATGATAAATATCAAATTTCTTAAATATTATTCGTAATATTATTTTTGTCATGTTCAAGTGTTGAGCGGGGCTGACTTTAGTTCCTCTAAACAATCTTGTTATTAGTGATCTGTCGCCTAGTATTGTTTTTTAAGGTGAACTGCTTGTTTACGCTGTTGTCCGAGAGCTGGAAGTTTTTGTCGAGGCGATCGGAGTTTCCAAGTCAGTTCTCAGGCAAAATCCTTATTGTACGGTGGTAATTTTTTAAGTCGCGCTCATGGAAGGATAAACCCCTAGTGATACCGACACTATGCCACTTTGGGGGGCAGCAGGAGCAACAGTAATTCAGTGATCGGCAGGAGTATTGAGGTGAGTCAGCCTTTTCACATCTGAACATGAGTTGATTTGATACCCTAGCCATAATGATTTAATACATTTGATTAAATTAGTTCCCTTCTCAAGACCTTGTTAAAAACAAATCTCGGGATCAAAAGAAATGACTATTTTTTCCAATTTTGTTTTCGGTTCTTTTTTTACCTTCAAGTTTTGTTTTTGCAGTGGATTACCACTTTTATTGATAATTCATTAATTGTTATTCGTGGATTACCACATTAGGCTATTAGCCATAAAGTTTTGTTTTGGTGGATTACCACAGTTTATGAACAATATGTTTGTGTTTTTTAAATTATAAAATCAAATTCCATCGAAGGTATTTTTTGTGAACAGATTCCCGTTTTGAGTTTTGTTTTTGTTAATACGGATTCCCGTAAGTAATTTAGTATCCCTTTTACCTGAACAGTTTTACAGGGAGTGTTTTTTTGTTTTTCAGATCCTGAGAGACATGATAGTCATTGGTAGGGGCTTGCTTCATACGGTTGTTTTCCGATGAAGTAAGTTACTAACTTGAGGGAGGCAGAACAGCAATTCATCTTGGTTGTCTCGACCAGTAATTTTTATCAAAAATATTAAATAAATTAATATAACTGGATTTTAAAAAAAAAACTTCTTGCTTCATTTACCTCATTTTGTTTGTTTTTACCTTGCCATTGACAAAATATTGTGTAGCTAGTGTATATTAGGTCCTTGCAAACCTAGTAGTTGGCAGGGTCCCCAATTGCAAGAGACCCTTTGGAAACATGACAGTATGCATGTTTCCAGCAAGTCTTGTGGCCACAGGGGAACTTGACCCGTCTAGTACAGGTTACCGTCGAACACTCCATGTCATCAGCAACCTGTAAAGAAGGAAAAACTTCAATGATTTTAACATAAGTATATAAATAAATATACATGAGAAATATGCTTGAGAATATTTCTAGAATAGAAATTTCTACCAAAAACTTTATTGCTAACGCTACACTATAATGGAGAGTCATGCCAAACAACTCAAAAATCATTAGAGATTCATGAATAACTATCAGTGACCGTATGGTAGAAAAATGGAGGAAAGTGTCAATTCAGGGAAACATCAGTATCTCCAAAGTCCCTCTATTAGACAACCTAAGGTGGCAAATTCACTTATCATCCCTTCTAAGCTGGCAGCAACTGCCCTCGAGGCGGCAGCAGCCGAGTCTAAGGCAGAAGCTATACTTAGCAATTATGGGAACATGAACTGACCTTTCAATACCCCAATCATGTCGAAACAACGCAGCAGAGGCATTGACCAGTTGACAAGGATAAGGGGGACAATCCTATAAGAAAAATCTGCAGTCAGTGGGAAAGGAACAAGAATGAAAGTCAGTAAATAAGGAAATTTGTCAAGACCTGGTCATTATCGTTAAATCATGAAAAGAGCAGGGTAGCCCAGAAGATGAGATCCATACAAGACGGCCAGGATGCCAAGAATTGAAAATTCTAGGGATAGCCTGACAACCATGTGGGATCCAATTGACCAGCTTCAGAGGATAATGTTCCTCAGATATGGAAGAAGAAAAGTTGTAGATGACCAGTATAAGGCTGCAGCTGAGCAACAGAGGGAATATCCCTATAGCTCACTCACACCCAAAGCAAGAAGAACCCAAGCTGCCAAGACTGGAGGCAGGGACAGAAGGCAATACTTCTGCCAGGATAAACTGACCAGACAAAGGAGTCAGGACTCCACATCAAAAGGTACATAGCCCAGGGTGAGAAGCTGCAGTCATTGGCTAGGTACCCACCAAGGCAGCAGAGGAGAACCCTAAGGGGTACCAGCGCTCTGCCTGGATAGGGTTAGGCCATAAGAATTACTGTGCAGACAAACCTGGCCTACCTAGCGGATGAGGGAAAACTCATATGCTAGGTTAAGTAGACAAGACAAAAGGAACTGTAGTTCCTAAGACAGTAGAGGGTATGGCCTAAATAGAAAGGGGAAGGGGCAACTAGACCATCCAAGAGTGGTTTCTAAGGTGGCAGAGAGAATTTATCCAGGGAAGGAACTAAAATCTCGTCTACCTATGGCCAGACTACTAGAGAGCCTGGAAGCTATACCGTTCATTTATATGTCAACAAACGATACTTCAGTCACCAGGGAAGTGGACTGTGAGGGGAACAAGGTTCCTCAGCAGGTAGATGCACCAGCAGGGACAAAGGGGAGGGAGGGGGAAGGAAGGAAGACTCAAAAATTAGCATGGCGGTAGGGTAGGAAACCTCAATTGAAGCATTAGAACGAGAATGGCGTCCTAAGGGATCTCCAGTAAGAAGGCACAGAGGACAAGTCCTTACAACAAGGCCTTAGCCTGCCAAAAAACTAACAAGGGAAGCATAAGAATTGGTACGACAGCACAAAGAAGGGTCTACCTGTCAGCTTTAGAACAAAGTAAGGAGTTCAAATGGATAGATAATAAGTAGACACAGTGAACAAGTTCCCAACACCCGTGCCGCATGGCCAAACATCCATCCTCAGTGGAAAAGTGAAAAAACAGTCACCCTAGGGCAAATGATCTGGAATAACTATACTCAGCTTAGAACTTTTTTCTCAGAGAATTTATACTTCAACTGGAAAGCAATAAAATTTAACCATAAAAGAAACCCTTTCTGGTACAACTCAGGAACATAAATGATGGTCTACCTTTAAATCTGTACTCTTTGGTGTAGATGCAACAGTTCCTCCTTTATTTAAACCATTTGGCTCAGTCAATCACTGCCCAAAGAAAAAGGCAACCCTTTTGGCTGATGTTTTTGATAGTAAAAAGAGTAAGGAAAAACTTGAACTTCCTCATTCCTGTTTTCTGAGGCTAAAATAACTAGTTTAGCTTTTTTATCTCATGAAATTAAAGCTCTGTTGACTGGAGATTTCTTAGCTGTAAAGTTATCTGTTATTTTACACAAGTTAGCAAAAGGAGGAGCTTTTAAAACTTGTTGGAGAATTGGTAATGTTACTCCTCTATGTAAATGTGTTTGTTGTAGCTCAAGTCCAACTGATTACTGCCCAATTTCCATAACTCCCATATTATCTAGTTTTTTAATATCTTCTGGCAAACGTCTCAATAGGTTTGCTGAAGGTAATCATCTGTTTCCTAGTTTGCAATTTGGTTTTTGTAAAGGCCTGGGAGTATGTGATGCCCTTCTTACAATTTCTAATGCATTACAGATATCCCTTGATTGTGGTCAGGAAGTTCGTATGATTGACCTTGATTTTAGTGCTGCATTTGACCGTGTTAATCATGAGGCCATTGTTTTCAAACTCAAACAGTTAGGAGTGGGTGGGTCGTTCCTTAGAATTATTATTGATTATTTAAGTAATAGATCTCAAAGAGTTGTTGTTGATGGGCACCATGGTGAGTATAGGAATGTGATATCTGGTATTCCACAGGGTAGTGTTCTTGGCCCATTACTTTTCATACTATATACACATAACCTGTGGTTTGGCCTAGAGAAAAGCTTGTTGTATATGCAGATGATGCTACTCTATTTGCATCAATTCCATCCTCTGAATGTATATCTGGGGTTGCTAAATTCCTTAATAGAGATCTAGCTAAAATTAGTGCATGGTGCGAATTATAGGGTATGAAGTTATATCCTAACAAAACTCAAAGTAGGACTGCAAGTAGGTCAAGGACAGTGGCTCCTCAACATACGGATCTCAATATTAATAATGTTTCTTTAACTTTGTATGACTCTTAAAATTCTATGTGTGATTCTCGACACCA
>NC_090728.1:197299700-197309700 GCF_036898095.1 Palaemon carinicauda
AAAGACTTTGTGTGCTTCAAGAAAACAGCACTTCAATGGTCAAGAGAAACTGATGATCAGTTAGCCCAAGCTGAATGCATAGTTGAACAAAGTATTTATGATGAAGCCCTAGTAATCCCGAAGATTATGTGAGATTTCTCACCTCGTCGGTTGATGGAGGTAAAGGTGATCATAGATGTTATCTTAGATCGAAATGAAAATGATATGCAATGCATAGCCGTCAGTGACTGAATATTAAAGGGATACCACAATAGAAGTTAATTTGCTATTTTCTCCTAGAAACTATATAGCCTTGGTAACGTGATTGCAGACAATGAAATGAGTGTTCGTTATGGAGTAGAGCAGTCATCTAGGTTTGATGGTCAGGGTTATGCTATGTACAATTGTACAGTATTGCAAGAAATAATGTCAAACCAATCCCTGAAATTTTTATGTAAGAATAAAAACTGATTTTTTGTCTCACGTTGTTGTCCCATTTTATTCATTCATTGTATAATTATCACATTAAATTGTCACATGGGTACTATTGTCACATATCATTGTCAAAAAGATTTTAGGACTACTAAATAAATCTTTTTCAATTATAATGCTTGTTTGTCTATATAATTATAATATCCAATATTAGTCAATATGCCAAGAAAATATATTATAATTTTAGTAACTTTATATATTGTCTACAATTTTTAGCTGAGTTGTGAATTGACTGGGTGAACCAGGTAATTCATATGTTCCCTGAAAGTTTCCGTCACTTTACAAATTATCTGGATTTATATATTGGCTGTAATATATATATATATATATATATATATATATATATATATATATATATATATATATATATATATATATATATATATATATGTTTATATATATATATATATATATATATATATATATATGCATATATATATGTTTATATATATATATATATATATATATATATATATATATATATATATATATATGCATGTATATATATATATATATATATATATATATATATATATATATATATATATATATATATATATATAAAAGTGTATATGTACGTATGTATATATATATATAAAGGTGTATATATATATATATATATATATATATATATATATATATATATATATATATATATATACATATATATATATATATATATATATATATATATATATATATATATATATATATATATATACATACATACATATATATACACTTATATATATATATATATATATATATATATATATATATATATATATATATATATATATACATATATATATATATATATATATATATATATATATATATATATATATATATATATATATATATATATTTTTTTTTTTGGGGGGGGGGCTCAAGTCATGTCGTCCTGATGGAAGGTTCCTTCAGTAGCTTCCTTTGGATATATATAACTACTAAAATATTCCCTGAGAATTAAACTAAAGGTTTTCACAGAATTCTAACTTCTGGAGCGTGTATCTAAGGGTTAACCTTATAGAATATCGTATATCAACAGGGGACGCATGCATAAACACATCACATGGCTATCTGCACCCCACCTAGCGTTTACGCTTCGAGGGGAAGATGTGGCGAGTGAATGTGGGAGGTAACGGGGGTGCCGTTCCAAAGATACTCTCCTTTCGTCACTGTTACGATACTCGCAGCTGCGTGACGTCACGTCCGCCCTCACCATTCCTCTCTTAGTAGCCATAACGACAATTGTTTTGTTCCCAGTTATCGCTATATTTTGTGTGCATCCTTCAAGATGTCTCAGCCTTCTGCTTCGCCTTCTTCTGGAAAGTTGAGTACCAGGTTCTTGTATTGTTTAAATAAGCTCTGGCCGTCGAGTAACGATTTTTTACGCTAAAATCTTGTGTTTTGTGGCCGAGCTGTGCCTTGCCTCGGGTCGCCATTTATGGCGCGACTGTTCGCTCGCATGCGTTATTTAGGTACCCAGAACAGCCTTCCCCGACCTTTTATTCAAGATAAATCCTTAGTTATTTAGTCTTCATTATTAGCAAAAAGTTAGGCTGCAGCCTAGTATTCATATTTACTTCTGCATATGAGTGTTCCTAGTGTTATTTTATGAAGATTTAGGCATTTTTAAACATATACAAGATTCCATGTTTCACATATTTTCGCCTTCGGGGAACCATACAGGGAACGGTGCCTGGTCCAACTAGGCCATACGTAACCCAACACTGGGATCCTTTTATGCTTCCTCATCTCCCTTACCCTACGTACCTCCCTCTGGGTAGCCTTGCCTTTCATAGCCCCTTACCCGAAACACTTCGGGTAAGTAAGGTTAATAGTTCTTCCCTCTTCCCTCCCATAGTGTATGGGGTATTTCGGTCAGAACCCCAGAGTTCTTATCGTTCATCCAAGTCCACCCCTAAGGAACGTCTTTCCCATGGGGTATCGACTGAGACTGAAGGTGGGGTGGGCCTAGCCCTTCCCCCCTAGACTGCTCTTGGTTGGGACTTGTCCCTTCCTCCTGTAGCCTAGCAATACTTCCCCAGCCTTACCTAATCTAGGAGGAGATCTCCTGGTTTAGGTTAGGCCTTGGGGGTTTTCTGTTTTATTATAGTTTAGGATAATACACCAGTTCTGTTCCTACTCTGAGCTAACCTACCCTAGGATTGGAGAGTGCCTCTCTCCTACCTGGGTAGTATAGAAAACAGATTCCCCCACCGTCTGGAAGCTTTAGGGTCATGATCCCTTCTGCCCCCATCATCCCCCCCTACCCCACTCTATTCTTTGTGTCAGCTTGCCTTCACACCCCTGTCCGCTGTCCTACAATTCCCCCTCGGGGAGAATGGTAGGTTAAGCTGCGCTCTCCTGCCTGGGTGGCCGCTCTGCTACACTTCCCCCTTATAGTCGAACTATGGGGTTGTGTTAGCAGCCGCCCTTCCAGCAGGAGATGCTCTCCCTCCCCATGTCTAGAGTGTTCTCTGATCCCCCATTGGATTACCTTGGGCACCCAGCCGTCTACCGGCTCCCTGCCATGGGATGATAGGGTCCCCCACCCCTATCATGAGTACACTCCTTCCGGAGGAAAGCCGGTTGGGTATCGGACATTACCCTTCCTCCTTCCCTCCTTCTCTTTCTCTCTCCTATCATGGTGCTGGTCCACTTCCGCCGCCGGCCGTCGGCACGTCAGGTAACTTCCTACTATATAGAACCTTCCTATCTTAGGTTTACCCAAGGCAATACCCTGCCGGCTGCCGGGGGCCGCCGCCCCTTGCCGCCGCTAGTCATCAGCACACCCGGTGACCTTCCTACTTCATAGGGCTTCCTGTCTGAATTCCATCCATGGCGCTAGCCTGCCGGCTGCCTGCGTCCGCCGCCGCTGTCGGCGACCACCGCCGCTGTCGGCGACCACCGCCGCTGTCGGCGACCACCGCCGCTGTCGGCGACCACCGCCGCTGTCGGCGACCACCGCCGCTGTCGGCGACCACCGCCGCTGTCGGCGACCACCGCCGCTGTCGGCGACCACCGCCGCTGTCGGCGACCACCGCCGCTGTCGGCGACCACCGCCGCTGTCGGCGACCACCGCCGCTGTCGGCGACCACCGCCGCTGTCGGCGACCACCGCCGCTGTCGGCGACCACCGCCGCTGTCGGCGACCACCGCCGCTGTCGGCGACCACCGCCGCTGTCGGCGACCTCCGCCGCTGTCGGCGACCACCGCCGCTGTCGGCGACCACCGCCGCTGTCGGCGACCGCCGCCGCTGTCGGCGACCGCCGCCGCTGTCGGCGACCGCCGCCGCTGTCGGCGACCACCGCCGCTGACGGCGGCTTCTCAGACACCTTCCATCTTATGTACCCAGTAGGTTCACCATCGCCGCCCTGCCGGCGACCTGCCGCCGTGCCGGCTGTCGCCCCTATAAGTGTTTCCTACCTCTCTGCTACTTAGAGCATAGCCTTGACGGATTCACCACGCCGGACCAGGCCTCCGGCTTGCCGGCAAAGCGACACGGCTTCCAGGGACAAGCACCCCTTCTCCCCGGCTGCCGGCTGCCGGCCCCGTGCCGGCAGTTGACCTATACATCCATATAGCCAGACTGATATTCTTTGCTATCTCATACCCTGAAGACAGTCTCTGAGCTGTATGAGTATACCATACAAATTTCCAGCATACTCTGTGCTTCTCAGTGTAGTCTCTTACTGGGACCTTCCCAAATTGAAGGGTTTATCCTTTTCCCCTCCTTTATCTAAGTTCTGAGCGATCTCAGAACTCCTCTACCCTGCAGACAATTCCTTTATAAGGAAGCCTAGGCTGGCTGCCCCATAGGGATACTATTCCCTCTCCTATAACCTCTGGTTTTAAGGAATTGCCAGCAGAAAAGGTCGCAGTACCTGGCTGGATGGGATTCACAAGTATGTGTCTTCCTGCTTCTTTTCTAGCTCACCTATCCGGAGCTCACATAACACAATTCTAAGTTAAGAATTAGTTTAAGGAATTTTAATTTAAGAATCTTGATTTAAGAGTAATGTAAGTCATGACTCTATTTCCATGTACTCATGTTCTCTTTCTTTTACAGGAGGAGTATGTGAAATGCAAAAGCCCCTTCTGCTCGGTCCGCCGCCCAGACTTTTACGGGCATGGTGCGTGTCGGACACACGCCCCTTGTACTGCAAAGAAGGGCAATCTCAAATACTGGGATCCAGTCTCCTGCCCAGTCTGCAAAGGCCTCCTCGACGAGGGATTTGACAACCCCCCGTCCTTAGAAGCCAGGGACAATGCTCAAGAGAAACTGCGCAGGTGGGTGTGCGGTTTCCAGAAGAACGCTGCCGGACCGTATCTCTCCAACGAGAAGATGAGGGCCACCCTTTTTCCGAAAGCGTCAGCAGACTCTGTGATCCCCCAGGATCAGATCCCACTAGTTCAAGTGAACGTTGAACCGGACATCGAGAGTACGCTTAGCAAGTGTAGTCTAGACGAGGTGGAGAAGACGTCGGGCGTGTCCGACGACACCGAAAGGACCTTCATGGGCGAGGATCCGGAGGATGAAGAGGATCACGTGGAATACCCTGATTCGCAGGGCGAGGCCACCCCTCCACCTCCGGCAGCTCCTATAGTGACCGAGGAGCCAGTCCCCTCTACCTCCGCCGCACCGCAGCCCGTGCTGCCCGCCACCGAAGATGCCATTCGGGTATTGGTGGCCTTAATGGACGAGAGGCTTAGTAAGCATTCCGCCCAGATTACAAGTTGTTTCTTGGAACTGAGGCAACCGAAGAAGATCTCGGTTAAGGATCTTCCTTCCTGCTCGGAGTCTAACCCTTGGAGATACGCCGAGCATATGCCAATCACTACTGGCAAGATTTTCATAAACGACAAGCTTGGGTCTATCCTCCTGGAAGAAGTGGAATTTTTACCGAACTTCGAAGCTTACCCGGACTGTTGCGTCCGACTTAAGACCGAACCGGCCTTCAAGGAGGAGACTGAGCCTAAGGAGGTGATCGTGTTTGATCACTCTAAGGCCCAAGCTTTACTGGCAGACTGCCTGAAGAGCTGCGGCTTCACCAATTCGAAAATGCCGGCTCTAAGCAAGAAACACCAGTCCTTTCTTGCTCCCTCTTCTGCATCCTTCCCCTTCGTGGAAAAAGCCTTCCATGCAGTCATGAAGGCGGTGGAAGAGGGAAAACCCTGTCCTACCCTGGAGGAGTGTAGGCCACTCTCCCTCGCCCTTCCCCCCGACGACAAGTTCTGGAAAGATATCCAGTACACCCTCACGGTTGGGAAGCTGGACCCTGACATAGCCGGACGTCAGTTTAACGAGGACCTCCCGAAATTGAACGACTACCTTCTTCGTCGGGAGCAAGAGACCAAGGAGAGACTGGCTGCCTCCCTGTCTCTCCAGATTCAGCTTGAGGTCATGGCTGGGGACGTTAGGGTCCCGGGCCTCTATATGGTTCTGGCAAAAACCCACCTAGTGACCATGATGAAGGACCTGTACAGCTTCATCAGGTCTCGAAGAACCTGCAGAGAGTTCGTGTTTGCCAACGCGGCAGTGAAACACGAACCCCGGAAACTTATCTCCTCCAACATCTGGGGTAAACATCTCTTTCCCTCTGACTTGGTGAAAGAGATCGTCGACAAGGCCGCCTCCGAGAATAGGAACCTTCTCAACAAATGGGGCATGTCGAGAAAGAGGAAATCCTCCCAGGACGAAGGCCTTCATCCTAAGAGGAAATCTTCCAAATCCTCCAAACTAAGACCTCAACAGCGTCAATAAAAACACCAGTTTCCGGCTCCCGCTACTCCCCAAGTGGTCTCTCAACTGCAACAGACCTTTCAGTTGGTTCCCTAACCAGTGGTGTCACAATCACCGGCCTTTACCCCTGCCTACGAGCGTCAGTCAACTACCTTTCGTCCGAGAGGTAGAGGCTCAGGCAGAGACTCCTCACGCCGCCCCTCCAGGGGCAGAGGAGGGAGGGGAGCTAGTGGCCGAGGTGGCAAGTCCTCGGGAAACAAGAAGCAATGAAGTGCTTCCGGTGGGAGGAAGACTCCGCCACTTTCAGGATCGCTGGACCTTCAATCATTGGGCACACAGCATCATCAAGAAGGGACTGGGTTGGAGCTGGACGCAACCACTTCCAACCTTCCACCAATTCTTCCAGCCATCAACCCCCCCTCTTGGAAGAATATGTCCTAGAACTCTTGAACAAGAAGGTGATCAAGAGGGTAAAGTTCACCAGGTTCCAGTGAAGACTGTTTTGTGTTCCCAAGAAGGACTCAGACAAACTCAGTCATTCTGGACTTGTCTCCCCTCAACAAGTTCATTGTGAACTACAAATTCAAGATGCTACCTCTCCAACAAATCAGAGCCCTACTGCCTCGCAAGGCCTACACGGTCTCAATAGACCTGGCGGATGCCTACTGGGACATCCCAATGAATCACCACGCTTCCTCCTACCTAGGATTCCGCCTCAATCGAAGAAGCTACGCCTTCAGAGCCATGCCCTTCGGGCTCAACGTGGCTCCGAGAATCTTCACCAAGCTAGCAGACACGATCGTCCACCAGCTACGCCTTCAGGGCGTCCAAGTGATGGCCTACCTCGACGACTGGCTAGTCTGGTCGACTTCGCCAGAAAGGTGTTTGACAGCTTGCAGCAAAGTAACCCAATTCCTGGAACATCTGGATTTCAAGATAAACACCAAGAAGTCTCGCCTCGCTCCAGCTCAGAAGTTCCAATGGTTAGGAATCCATTGGGACCTTCAGTCACACCTCCTTTCCATCCCATTAAAGAAAAGGAAAGAAATAGCAGGGTCTGTCAGGAGACTTCTTAAATCCAAACGGATCTCAAGACGACAGCAAGAGCAAGTTCTCGGCTCACTACAGTTCGCCTCAGTGACAAACCCAGTGCTTCGAGCACAGCTAAAGGATGCATCAGGAGTAAGGAGACGAAACGCATCCGTCGCTCGAAGAGACCTCAAGAGACCCCTACTATACAGGCTTCACTCCCTGCTCAGCCCATGGTCAGAAGCAAGGACCTTGAAAGGATCCATCCCTCTCCAACCTCCACCTCCGTCGCTCAACATCCACACGGACGCTTCCCTGGAGGGTTGGGGGGCCACTCCCACCAGCGACAAGTTCAAGGAACATGGTCTCCCCTATTCAAGACGTTTCACATCAACATCTTGGAGGCCATGGCGGTTCTTCTCACCCTGAAAAAATTATCCCCGCGTCCTTCGATACACATCCGTCTAACTCTGGACAGCTCGGTGGTAGTCAGATGGCTCAATCGTCAGGGCTCGAGATCGCCCCACCTAAATCAGGTGTTAATACCCATCTTCCGCCTAGCGGAAAGGAAGAAGTGGCACCTATCTGCATTCCACCTACAAGAATTCCGCAATGTGACGGCGGACGCTCTATAGAGGACAAACCCCGTAGAGTCGGAATGGTCCCTAGATGCAAGATCATTCTCTTTCATCTCTCGTCAAGTCCCGGAACTTCAGATCGATCTCTTCGCAACGAGCGACAACAATCAACTTCCTCGATATGTAGCCCCTTACGAAGACCCCAAAGCGGAAGCAGTGGACGCCATGTCCCTGGACTGGAACAGATGGTCCAAGATTTACCTGTTCCCTCCACCCAACCTTCTGCTGAATGTCCTCTCCAAACTGAGAACCTTCAAAGGGACAGCAGCCCTAGTGGCTCCCAAGCGGCCCCGGAGCAACTGGTTCCCCTAGTCCTGGACCTACAGCCCAAGCTGAACCCACTGCCGGGCCCTGTTCTCTCCCAACAGGTGCAGAAGTCGACTGTCTTCGCTTCATCACTGAAAGTCAAGGACCTTCATCTCATGATTTTCTCTCCCTAGCCGTGAAGAAAAGGTTTGGGATCTCGAAGAAAAGTTTGGACTTCCTAGAGGAATACAAAACAGAGTCTACCAGAAGGCAATATGAGTCATCCTGGAAGAAGTGGGTATCCTTCGTCAAGGCAAAAAACCCTACGGAAATCTCCATAGATTTTTGCATGTCCTTCTTTATTCACCTTCATGGACATGGCTTAGCAGCCAATACGATTTCCACCTGCAAATCGGCCTTGACTAGACCACTTATGTACGCCTTCCAAATAGATTTATCCAGCGAAATCTTCAATAAACTCCCGAAGGCGTGTGCTAGACTCCGTCCAGCACCTCCACCGAGACCCATCTCCTGGTCCCTGGATAAGGTGCTCCATTTTGCCTCTAACTTGGACAACGACTCTTGCCCTCTGAAAGACTTGACTCAGAAAGTGATCTTCCTTTTTGCTCTCGCCTCGGGAGCCCGAGTCAGTGAAATAGTGGCATTATCAAGAGAAGAGGGCCAGATACAGTTCGCCGACACGGGGGAACTTACCCTCTTCCCTGACCCCACGTTTCTCGCTAAAAATGAACTTCCCACCAAAAGATGGGGCCCTTGGAGAATCTGCCCTCTGAAGGAAGATGTCTCTCTATGCCCTGTGGAAAGTCTTAAGGTCTATCTTCGAAGAACTTCTGACTTTGGTGGAGGACAGCTTTTCAAAGGAGAAACGTCGGGCAGTGACCTGTCACTAAAACAACTTAGAGCGAAAATCACCTACTTCATTTGCAGAGCGGATCCTGACAGTACACCCGCAGGTCATGATCCCTGGAAAGTCGCCTCTTCCCTAAATTTCTTCCAAAGAATGGACTTCGAAAGCCTCCGATCCTTCACAGGCTGGAAGTCCCCCAGAGTGTTTTTCAAACACTATTCAAAGCAGGTGCGAGAAGTGAAAAGATTCGTGGTGGCAGCAGGTAGTGTGATGAAACCTGCTGTTTAGTGCTGCGTAGGACAATGAGTTTTCTCGGGACTTTAACGCAAACGGGTGCCTGTGTTGACCCTAGTGCGTTACATAGTGATTTCAGTGGACACTTAGTGTCACTAATGGACTGTCCTTTACCAAGGTGAAACGACATAGATTCGTACACATGTGCCACATGTTCTCGGACATAAAGTGTATCTTGATTTAAAAGACTGACGTTCCTCAGGAACTAGTGATCACAGAAATGATTGTTTCTCTTTCAGATTCTGCACCAACAGCCTTTACCATATCTATGTCTATTATTGTATTTTATTATTGTACAAAAATTTTCATATTTCCTTGCATATTTCATATAAAATATTTATTTTATTTACAACATGCGTCTCCTTTGCTCCTATTATTATATGAAAATATATTGCTGTTCGTGTTTCACTGAACCTTTTCTAAAGTTATTATGATTAGTGTACCTACTATCTCTTATGTACTCACCTAATGGTATAAATTTGTTCCTACACAAATACTTACCCTTCTGTTCTGTCTGGAGACCGACACGATTTCTTCCAGGTGAGTCTTTCTTCGTCAGATTACTTCGAGATGTTCCTCTTGTCCTACTAGGACCTTCCTCGTCAGGGGGGCGGGACGCCGGGTCATTGTAATGCCTCTGGTAGTGACATTACACGGAGATGTCACGGTCTCTTGGTCACCAGACCACGGAACGTTTATTTGG
>NC_090728.1:197312200-197314700 GCF_036898095.1 Palaemon carinicauda
AATTATGGGGCATGAAGTTGAATCCTAACTGAACTCAAAGTATGATTGTAAGTAGGTCAATGACAGTTGCCCTTCACTATCCGGATCATAGCATTGATGATGTTTCTTTAACCCTGGAATGGTACGGTGGGTCGTCCGCGACCCCGAGCGTCAAAACAAAAGAGGTTTTTCTCACGTGACTCACCCCCGCGACTGAATTTGTGGGTGATCAACCTGCAGTCGGTGTCTCGCCTACACGCTCTAGTAGTGTCCAGATGTGCCTCGCTGTATCTGTACTCCTTCCCAGATTTCTGAGACGCGTCGGAGTCGAGCGCGACCGAGTTTACCCTTCTAAGGTAAGTTGCATAATTATCAAAGTTATTACGTATTATGAAATGTCGTAGAATGGTGCAACTTGTATAGGTTAGCAGTTGTGGAATGTCTTGGTGGATGGTTTGGCTACCATGTGCATGATTTTTTTTTTTAGTTGAAATGTCGTTCATCACCACGAGGACCATTTTACCGCGAGTTCCCCTTTTTCATTTTTTTTCATTTTTGGGCCAAGTCATTTTTCCGTAAGAAATTGCCAAATAGTGTCGCAAAACTTTTGCTTTTTTAGTGTTGGAAAGTGTGTCTAGATGATCTGGGTACCCATGCGTGACTTTGTTTTTGTCAGATACGCCGTAGATATTGGTATGTGGGGTATTTTCCTGCGGTTGCCAATTTCTGTTTTTTTTTATATATTTGTAAAAATTTACTACATAGTATGGAATTGCCATATATTATTGATTTTTTTTTTCATGTTTATTTGTTAGAAAGTGTGCCTTGATGGTTGGGCTAACACGTGCATGTCTTTTTTTTTTATCTGAGATGCCGTATATTAGAATGTTGGGCATTTTTTCGCGAGTGCCCCTTTTTCAGTTTTTTTCATTTCTTGGCTAAGTCATTTTTCCGTGAGAAATTGGCATATAGTATCGCAAAACTTTTATTTTTATAGCATTAGAAAGTGTGTATAGATGATATGGCTACCCATGCATGACTTTGTTTTTGCCAGATACGCCGTAGATATTGGTATATGGCGTATTTTCTTGCGGTTGCCAATTTCGGTTTTTTTTTTCAATATTTGTAAAAATTTACTACGTAGCCTAGTAAGGAATTGCCCTATAGTATTGATTTTTTTTTCATGTTTATTTGTTGGAAAGTGTGTCTTGATGGTTGGGCTACTACGTGCATGTCTTTTTTTTATCTGAGATGCCGTATATTAGAATGTTGGCCATTTTTCCGTGAGTGCCCCTTTTTATTTGTTTTGCATTTTTTTGCTTAGTCATGTTACCGTAAGGAATTGGCAAGTAGTGTAGCAAAACTTATATTTTTATAGTGTTGGAAAGTGTTTATAGATGATCTGGCTACCCATGCCTATCTTTTTTTTAGCCAGATATGGCGTATATATAGGTATGTGTTCGATTTTCCTGTGATTGCCATTTTTTCGTTTTTTCCCATTTCTTTCAAAATTACTACGTACTAAGGAACTATCACAGAGTAATGATTCATTTAGATGTTTATTTGTCGGAAATGTGCCTTGATGGTTTGCCTAGCACGTGGCTGAAATTTTTTTTTCTGAAATGCCCACCATTAGCTCGTTGCCATTTTTCATCGAGTGCCCCTTTTTATTTGTTTTGCATTTGTTTGCTTAGTCATGTTACCGTAAGGAATTGGCAAGTAGTGTCGCAAAACTTATATTTTTATAGTGTTGGAAAGTGCTTCTAGATGATCTGACTACCCATGCCTATCTTTTTTTTTCTAGCCAGATATGGCGTATATATAGGTATGTGTTCGATTTTCCTGTGATTGTCATTTTTTCGTTTTTTCCCATTTCTTTCAAAATTACTACGTACTAAGGAACAATCACAGAGTAATGATTCATTTAGATGTTTATTTGTCGGAAAATGTGCCTTGATGGTTTGCCTAGCACGTGGCTGAATTCTTTTTTTTTTTTTTTTTTTTGAAATGCCCACCATTAGCTCATTGCCATTTTTCATCGAGTGCCCCTTTTTATTTGTTTTGCCTTTTTTTTTGCTTAGTCATGTTACCGTAAGGAATTGGCAAGTAGTGTCGCAAAACTTATATTTTTATAGTGTTGGAAAGTGTTTCTAGATGATCTGGCTACCCATGCCTATCTTTATTTTTAGCCAGATATGGCGTATATATAGATATGTGTTCGATTTTCCTGCGATTGTCACTTTTTCGTTTTTTCCCATTTCTTTCAAAATTACTATGTACTAAGGAACTATCACAGAGTGATGATTCATTTAGATGTTTATTTGTCGGAAAATTTTGTTTACTTCTTTTTTGATTGAATATCATCAAATTTTTTTAGCTAAAATATTATTTTGTTTTACAATTTTTTTTTCGATTTTATTTCCCTTCAAAAAAAATTTTTAGGGTCAGAATTCTAATTTTATAGTCGTAAAATAATCGACAATCATCCAGCAACCCACCATACAATAATTAGATTAGTAAA
>NC_090728.1:197324700-197339700 GCF_036898095.1 Palaemon carinicauda
GTGACCCTTGGAGGATTCTACTAAGCAATACTTACTCATGGAGGATCCTTCAAAGCAATAATGATAGCTGGAGGAATTTTCCAAGCAATAATGACCCTTGGATGATTCTTCCAAGCAATAATGACCCTTGGATGATTTTTTCAAGCAATAATGATCCTTGGAGGATACTTACAAGCAATAATGACCCTTAGATGATTCTTCCAAGCAATAATGATCCTTGGAGGACTCTTCCAAGCAATAGCGACCCTTGTAGAATTTTCCCAAGCAATAATGATCCTTGGAAGATTCTCCCAAGCAATAATGATCCTTGGAAGGTTCTTCCAAGAAACAATAATCCTTGGAGGAGTCTTCCAAGCAATAATGATTCTTGGCGGATTCTTTCAAGCAATAATGATCCTTGGAGGATTCTTCCGAGAAATAATGACCCTTATAGGGTTCTTCTCAGCAATAAAGACCCTTATAGGATTCTTCCAAGCAATAATGATCCATGGATGAATTTTGAGCAATGGTGACTTTATGGAGGAATCTTCCAAGCAATAATGACCCTTGGAAGATTTTTCCAAGGAATAGTGACTCTTAGAGGATTCTTCCAAGCAATAATGATCTTTGTAGGATTCTTCAAAGTAATAATGACCCTTGGAGGATTCTTCCAAGCAATAATGACCCTTAGAAAATTCTTCCAAGCAATAATATTCTTGGAGGTTTTTCCAAGCAATAATGATCCTTCAAGGATTCCTCCACGCAATAATGATCCTTGGAGGATTCATGCAAGCAATGATGACTCCTGGAGGATACTTCTAAACAATATTTACCCTTTGAGGACTCTTCCCAGTAATACAGACCCTTGGAGGATTCTTACGAGCAATAATGACCCTTGGGGAATTCTTCCAAGCAATGATAATTCTTGAGGATTCTTTCAAGCAATAGTGACCCTTGTAGGATTCTTCCAAGCAATATTGACCCCTGAAACACCTTTTGCAGTGTATACACATTCAAAAGCAGAAGTTTCTATTCTACGAAAGCAAAGCAACACTAACACTTATGAAATATTCCCATCAGAAGTTTCATTTACAATACTGGTTTCTGCTAATTTCCTGTTGAAAATTGTCAAGGTAAGGCATTTTATTATGACAATGTATAACGCAATATGTTGTAAATAAGAAAAAAAATAATTAATAATTCTAGTGACTTTAAAAGGGTTGCCATATGATATTTCTGGTAGGTTCAAAACATAAAACACCCCCAGTGGTTTTATTAATTGTAAAGAAATGCATCGAAATGTTCATTATTACATGAATTATTTCAATGTCCTTGTATGTAAGAATGCCAGAAAACTCAAAATCTATCAATCAATCACCGTAGGAGGGATTGTATTATATTAAAAAATTTGGGTTTTATAGATGAACACCAGGGTCTGGCAGGCTATTCAAGTATAACTACGAAGTTATAAGGCAGAGAGGGTGGTGTGTATATATATATATATATATATATATATATATATATATATATATATATATATATATATATATATATATATATATATATATATATATATATATATATATATATATATATATATATATATATATATATATATATATATACAGTATATACATTATATGTTATAATGGCTCCTGGGTCTGGGCATCAAAAATATATTATAAGATGGTCTGGTGTCTGGGGACCAAATATATAATATTATATATATTACGGCTGGCAAGCTCACCCACCTCTCTAGTTCCAAACTCTCCTGTTTGCTTTTACATTAAATCTGTTACACTTGGAAATATTAATACCTGAACTCCGAGCCAGTGATATAACTCCCAGACAACAATATATAAACCGCTGAATATCCAAAGGTCTCTCAAGTACAGTCAAAAACAAAACTGGGTAATTATTCTTAAGAATTATTCAACCAAACTTACTATGATTCTTTACAGGATACGAGTCAAGCCGTAATAAACACAGATGATTGAAATAATACATATATATGTATATATATATATATATATATATATATATATATATATATATATATATATATATATATATATATATATCTATATATATATATATATATATATATATATATATATATATATAGATATATATATATATATATATATATATATATATATATATATATATATATATATATATATATATATATATATAAGGGAAGAAAAACTAGGAGCTGAAAGTAACCAGCAATATTAAACACTATATACCTGATAACTTTGGTCGCTGCAACCTCACCATCCTTGTGAGCTAAGGGTGGAGGGTTTAGGGGAGCCTATAGGTCTATCTGCCGAGTCATGAGCAGCTATAGCCTGGCCCTTCTTGGTCCTAGCTGGCGTGGAGAGGGGTCTTGGCCGCTGATCATATGTATATATGGTCAGTCTATAGGACATTGTCCTGCTTGATAGAGCAATGGCACTGTCCCTTGCCTCCACTATTCATGAGCGGTCTTTAAACCTTCAAGCTTTCGTGAGTGTTGGGAATTTTCGAACTGGCCATTCGAAAGTCCCGCCATTTGACTTCAGAACGTTTCGTCAAATGAGGGAAGGCTGGGGGATCTCGCGGGCGAATGACTGAGGTTTGATACACGACTCTATTGGGACCTAAATCTTAACCACCTGGTGGGGAAGGAGCGAGTGTTGTGGAAATTGTCTGTTTATGATATATCAATGATGAATCTAACGTAAAATCGAGGTAACATGACAAAAATGTCTTATGTATGTGTTTAGTGTCAATGACTTTCCAAGTCATTGGATATGGACAAATTCTGGCCCTCAGCCGAAGCCTTAAGCTTTCCCTTGTGTTTAAAGAAAAGCCTTAACTGTTTTGCGATCTTGCAGTAAATAAAAAGGCATTGTCAAACCCCTTGCAAAGAAATAAACTAAGATTTTCCTCCACTTTGCTAAGGAAACTTTAGTTAACGCGGGAAAACGAACTTTTCTTCGAAGCTGCTGAGCCTCACTCGGCCTCTTTGCTTCATCGTCCCCCCTAAAGATAAGTTGTTTGTTAAGTTGTTCTTATCTCTCTACCTCGTGTACCAGGTTGGTTGTAGTATAAGTTTGTGTGCAAGACATGTAGTTTTTATATCGCAGTTTAATGTAGAGATCCTTGTGATTGGGGATCTGAATCCTAAGTTAAATGAGAACTATTTGGTGTGTGATTCGTTGTGTATTGAATTCAAATTGTCACTATTTTCAGTTTGTTAATGAGTCCGGTGTGGACTTTGTGCTTGAAGAGCACGTGTTACATTACCAAGAGTCAGCCTTGTTTTTCATCAAGTCTTTTGAATGCTTAAGGATGTTGTTTGTCTTGTATCAGAGTTTATTTTTGTAATAAAATTGTAAATTTTATTGCCGTATTTTAGTTAACTCCTGGAAGGTTTTGGGAATCTTGCCTCTTCAAGGCCTTGCGATCTGCCCAGTACATCGGGCAGATTTAATAAACTGGTGAAAATCACAACATTTGGTCCTTTGAACCGGATCGCAAGCGCTTCCCAGAGCCGGACAGGACTAATTTAAAATATGAGCTTTTGAGAGAGAGAGAGAGAGAGAGAGAGAGAGAGAGAGAGAGAGAGAGAGAGACGAACAATTAAGGTCCTCAACGTCCCGATGTGCGATCGCCCACGTGGTTCAGTTTTTTGAGTCCCTTCCTAACGTAAAATACTTCTTTTTTCTTGCTTTGCCACCCCCCCCCCCCCCCCCGAAACGTAAAGTAAAGTTAATCAAAATGGCGGTGGCCACGATCGTGCACATCGAGGTGTCGATGGGCCTAATAAACGACTTACTTAGCGAAACGCAAAGAGCGCTATTAGAGACCTATTCTGAGTCCGTTTACCAGGATTTGGTAACGGAGTTGCAGGTAGAGGCCCGACAGCTAAGAGAGCTATACAAAAGCCAGAGTGTGAAACTAGAATCTAGTATTTAAGCCCGAATCAGGCACACGTTGGGTGAAGCTACACGCGCTTCTACCCTACTGTATAATAGGATAGACAAAATGAAAAGCACTTCAACGGGGAATGTTGCCCTCCCCAGGTTGAAGCCGCTGCCTCTCCCCACGATTGAAGGGGAAGTGCAAGAGTACGCATCGTACCGTGAGCTCTTCACGATCCACGTGGATCGAAGAGCGGATTTAGACGAAGTGTCTAAATTTACTTATTTATTGGGGACGTTGGGCAAAGAGCCACTTAGAATCATTAAATCTCTAAGTGTAACCGCCGCGAACTATAGTGTAGCATTAGACCTTTTAGATAAGCAATATGGCAACGTGCACCAGACACTCGTGATTCTGCACCGCAAATTAGCCAACATCTTTGTGCCGTCACTAAACCCAGTAGAACTCAAAAGGTTCCGTTTTGAGTTGACCATCATAATCGAACAAATCAAAAGACTGTGTACCAATGACATAGGCCAGGGCATGGTCATGAGCCTCATAAATCAGAAATTGTCAGAGGGAAAGCTCTACCGCAAGGTGGTCGAGCATTTGAAAAAATGAGACTATACGTTGGACGAGTTTTTTGAGGCAATAGACTTTATTGTGAGAATGCTAGAAGACGATGCGTTGCAGAGAGGTGACAGTCTTGAGAGTGACAAAAGACCAGACAGTAGTGTAAGACTGAAAACCCACAATAATTCCTGCCCATTTTGTAGCGAACGGCAACCGCCTCATGGATGTTGCCAAGTGACTGACATAGCTGTCAGACGTCGCATTTTGCTAAAAAGGGGTCTTTGATTTAATTGTACGAAATCAGGTCACTGTAGTGACAAATGTCCCGTCTTAAATTCCTGTAGAAACTGTAATGCTAAGCACCACACTGCAATTTGCGATGCGGGTAGACTACCGCAATCGATCCCTAGTCATAGTAGTAGTCAAACAACGACGTCCCGCCCCGTAGTAAATGCGACGCCTCAGCAGCCCGAAAGTTTCCCCCGACCACCCAAGACTAAAGTAGAGGCTAAACCATGCACCAGCGCAAAGATCGCGCAGAGGTCTGATGTGGACCTCCCATGCACTATCTTGCCAACAGCCATGGCAGGTATCCAATAAAGGCAAGGTAGTAAGCGAGTCCGCCTATTCCTCGACTCAGGAAGCCAGAGGAGCTTCATCTCAGCAAAAATTGCCCGTCAATTAGGCCTACCGGTGGTAGGACGAGTATCCTTAAATATAACTCCGTTTGGTTCCGAGGAAATAAGCGGACAATACGATGTAGTAAGTTGCAGGGTTGAAATGGGCAAAAGAATCGTGCGTATGAAACTAGTAGCACATGAGAGCGTTGACGTCCCGATGCATAACGCTGGTTATGGTAAAGTCAGACAGCATCTGTTGACCAAGGGAGTCACGTTAGCCGATCCAGCCAACAAGTCGGATGTGTTGAAGAATGTCCACGTATTAGTAGGGGCTGACTACTTTAGTTATTTTGTAATAGGCGTGGAGAGAGTGGATGGGATCAATCTCTTCCTGACGCATGATGGCATGTCGCCATATGGGAAGGTGCCGCAGTGGCTACTGCAAGGGGAGAGGATTGAGCAGGTGAGAACGTTGAGAGTGTGCAGAATCACGAACGAGCCATATCTGTGTGATGTAGACGAGTGGTGGCGTTTGGACCGTGTTGGCATCGCCCCATCTGAGCAATACACTGTTCGCGAGGCCGAGGCCATGCGAAAGGTATCGCAAAGCGTTGTGAAAAAACCTGAGGGATATCAGGTTAGCCTACCATTTGGGTCGGATGCTAGGCCAGAAACAAATTATCGTAACGCTGTGGCGCAGTTAGAGTCATTGCAGACCAAATTCAGAAAGGATAGGAAATATTTTGAACAATATCAGGGAGTGATAGACAAATATATCGAAGCAGGTTTTATATCTGAGATGAAAGATCCCATAGTGGAAGGTTATTACATGCCACACTTTGGAGTCAGGAAAGACAGCCGTACCACCCCCCTTAGAATCGTGTTCAATGCCTCAGCAAAGTCAAAGGGTTGTAAGTCATTGAATGAATGTCTCTTACCTGGGCCCAATTTGGTAGAGTTAGCATACAATTTAATCATAAGGTTTAGGTTGAACCGATATGCCATGTTAGCCGACATAAGTAAAGCATTCCATCATGTTTTGTTAGATCCTCGTGATGCCAAATACACACGATTTCTGTGGCGCGAGGCAGCTGGTCGAGCGCTTACCTTCGCCTTTAGAGTCGTGGTGTTCGTCATCACAGCTAGACCATTTTTGCTACAACTGATATTAAATTGTCATTTTAAAGAGGAAGGCCGGCCAGATTTAGTAAAATCCTTTTATGTCGATAACTATCTGGCCACATTTGAGGATTTAGAACACATGAGGCAAGAGCATGAGTCTGTTAATAACATCTTAAAGGGGTCGGGTATGCCCTTGGAAGGGTGGGCAAGCAATCACTTGGCCTTCGATAGCGAGAGACAGTGGGGTGAGCCTGTGAGTGTGAACGTGCTTGGGCTGCGATGGGCCCGGGACGTGGACAGATTGTGTGTGAAGGCAAATAAGGGGATCAGTGAATTGGGAGAGGGATGGGTGCCTACGAAGCGTAGGGTACTTTCCCTGTTGGTCTCGATTTACGATCCAATAGGTTTGATCAGCCCATTGTTTGTAAAGGGAAAACTTTTCCTCCAACAACTATGGGAGGATAATGTAGGTTGGGTGACGTGTTAGGAGGAGAAAAGGCTAAAGAGGCAAGTGAATTGTTGAATGATTTGAAAGCGGTGAGCGACATCACCTTTCAAAGATCGATAGGTAAAAAGGGTTTAGAACTACATGTGTTCACCGATGCCAGCAGTAAGGCATATGGAGCAGTGGCATACACCAGGGACGATTGCAATTGGGTAAGTCTAATAACAAGCAAAATGAGGATCACTCCGAAAGGGATGAGCAAACTGACGATCCCCAAGCTAGAGCTTCTGGCCTTGTTGCTAGGCAGCAGATTAGCAAGAACTCTCAAGGAACTGATCGAGCCACGAGAAATAGTAATGTGGACTGACAGCAAGGTCTCATAAAAATGTGTTTGTTTCTAACAGAGTGGCGGAGATTGTTTTTATTTAGCAGGTTTGTAGCTTCAGTCTGAACCATGTCCCTAGTCATCAGAACCCTGCCGATATCCTATCCAGAGGTGCAACGACTCGACAATTGCTACTTAACTCCCTGTGGAGGAACGGTCAAGAATTCCTCAGGACCATGGGAAAGCCTGTTCCTTGCAAGTAGGAAGATCCGCTACATCAAACTCACGTAGTAGCGGCGGTACAAGAGTTAAGGGAGGAGATGTGTCCTCCCCCCAGGCGAGATTTGGGACATCCTGAAAAGGGAAATAGGGTTCCAATTCTTGTTGAGAGTAGTCAGACTAATTTTAAAGTTTGCAAAAATAGAACGGAATCCGTCAGTATTGTTGTTCTGGTAGAGCAGAAACATTATTTGCCTTCAGTTTATGCTTACTTGGAGGGCGGAGTCAGACCCCCGCGTGAAGTTCTCAATTTAGTAAGACAGTTGAATTTAGTAATGAAAGATAGACTCATTTGTACTAGAGGACGAGTGTCAAAGTTAGAAGAAATTAATCAGTTAATTCTCTTGCCAGCCAAAGGGCGTTTAGTTAGGGTTTATTTAAAATATTTACACCGTTTGCATTTACATTGTGGTGTGAATACTCTAATAGGTATCTTTCGACAGAAATGTTGGGCGGCGGGTCTGCGTTCTATTGCCAAGCGGGTGGTAAAGGAATGTATGGAGTGTTGGCGCGCCTTCCAGTCTTCGTCGAAACAGCCACCACCACCCCCCTACCGAAGGAAAGAACAACCCTCGAGAAACCCTTTACAGCAGTTGGAGTGGACCACACAGCAGCCATACAAACTGAAACGCAGCCAGGGCACATCTTGATTGTAACGTGCATGGCCAGTAGGGCCATGTATCTCGACTTCTGCCCCTCCTTGGAAGCGGAAGAATTCGTCTTGGACCTAAGGCGATTCTGTGCCACGCATCGCGCCCCCCAATACATCACCTCTGATAATCACCAGACGTTCAAAACCGCCAGCCACCTCCTGCAGGGACTCTACGAAGAAGATGAAGTTCAGCAGTTCCTGAGGAGAACGGGAATACAATGGAGGTTTCAGACGCCCAGAGCACCTTGGAAGGGTGGATTCTTCGAGCGGCTGATAGGGGTGACGAAGCAAACCCTCCAAATAGCCCTCGGCCAAAAGTATCTACCAAACGCCCACGTATTGACACTGGTGAAAGAAGCAGAAGCCGTAGTGAATAATCGCCCGCTTATGTACAGTGGCGACGGATGCGAGGATGAAGTCCTCACCCCTTCCCATTTGTTAAGAGGACACCCAGTCCTCCTCATGGCACCGCTCTTACCGGACGAGCACCTCAACACGTCCTTCACCTCCCGGAGGCTACGTGATCGTTATTTGAAACTAACAGACTCTTTGAAGAGATTCAGAGAGAGGTGGAGAAAGGAATATTTGAGTGCCCTGAGAGCCCGACACGACTGTCAGTCCGGGGAACCCTCCAAGCTGCACTCTGGAGACGTCGTGTTGGTAAGACAAGAACATCAAAGAAGAGCTACGTGGCCCCTTGGACGTGTTGTAGAAACGTACCCGGACGACGACGGCGTCGTACGTTCGGCCAAAGTGTTGTTTGAGGGAGTCGAGTCACAGCGAGCTGTTAGCCATCTGGTTCCCCTGGAAATTACCCCCCTCTGTGGAGGATGATGGAGAAGGAGACGACAACGATAGAAAAGAGGGTGTGTACAGTTCGACAGACGGAATGCCAGGGATCGTGGAGACGTCTGGGGACAACCAGGAAATGGCTCCGGCTGCGACATCCCAACAACTGGCCACAGAGACCTTCGACAGTGACACTAATGACGAGAACAATACGTTCAGTGCGAACAGTGAAGGTGAAAAGGAATCGAAGCAGACGAACGTTAAAAAACGTTCTGCACGCCCATTGAGAAGGGCGGCTGTGAAGCAACGAGAAATGATGGATCGTCTGCTAAAGGGTGACAGTCTATGAAATGTAGCTGCAAACAGTAAGTGAGAGAGGGAGTGTCTCCCTGGTAGGTAGGGAGGGTGAAGTGAGAACGTTTGTAAGTGCATGAGTCCACGGAGATTGGAAGTGCGTAGGTGTGGGGAACGGGGACGAGATAGTCTCTTGTACTTATGAAACGAGCGTTGTACAGAGCCAGGCCCCTCCCTCTTGTTCCCCTAAGGTGGTAGCCCACATGTGGCAGTGTAAAAAGTGATTTAATTAATGTAAGAGGGCAGGTTGCCTTCAGATGGAAATGCGTGATTATATTCTGTGTATGAATACATTTTTCTCTGTTCTATACATATATGCCAAAAGTGAATTTTTTAGGCCCATTGCCTAACTGCTTTTCCAATTTTTCAGAATTATATTTTATATGTGAATGCATTTTTTCTTTTTGTTCGTATATATGTATATGATAACTGATTTCTAGGCCCATTGCCTAAATTGCCTTTACATTTACATGATTGCATTTACTATTTGGGTACAAATTTGTATTGTTTTTTGAACTAATTGCCCCGGGGTAACATTGTTGTTTATAAACATTGTGTCTGCTGTTAGAGTCGTTGCGGAGCGCTACGCAACGAGCCGAACGGAGTTAAGGAGTGATTACTCGCCCCCCCCCCCCCCCCCCAGTCCAGTCTTGCCTAGTTTACTGACGTTTTGACGCCCCTTATCTCGGGTGTGGAGGATGTCAGGAATTTTCGAACTGGCATTTCGAAAGTCCCGCCATTTGACTTCAGAACGTTTCGTCAAATGAGGGAAGGCTGGGGGATCTCGCGGGCGAAAGACTGAGGTTTGATACGCGACTCTATTGGAACCAAAATCTTAACCACCTGGTGGGGAAGGAGCGAGTGTTGTGGAAATTGTCTGTTTATGATATATCAATGATGAATCTAACGTAAAATCGAGGCAACATGACTAAAATGTTTTATGTATGTGTTTAGTGTCAATGACTTTCCAAGTCATTGGATATGGACAAATTCTGGCCCTCAGCCGAAGCCTTAAGCTTTCCCTTGTGTTTAAAGAAAAGCCTTAACTGTTTTGCGATCTTGCAGTAAATAAAAAGGCATTGTCAAACCCCTTGCAAAGAAATAAACTAAGATTTTCCTCCACTTTGCTAAGGAAACTTTAGTTAACGCGGGAAAACGAACTTTTCTTCGAAGCTGCTGAGCCTCACTCGGCCTCTTTGCTTCATCGTCCCCCCTAAAGATAAGTTGTTTGTTAAGTTGTTCTTATCTCTCTACCTCGTGTACCAGGTTGGTTGTAGTATAAGTTTGTGTGCAAGACATGTAGTTTTTATATCGCAGTTTAATGTAGAGATCCTTGTGATTGGGGATCTGAATCCTAAGTTAAATGAGAACTATTTGGTGTGTGATTCGTTGTGTATTGAATTCGAATTGTCACTATTTTCAGTTTGTTAATGAGTCCGATGTGGACTTTGTGCTTGAAGAGCACGTGTTACATTACCAAGTCAGCCTTGTTTTTCATCAAGTCTTGTGAATGCTTAAGGATGTTG
This sequence comes from Palaemon carinicauda, assembly GCF_036898095.1. NCBI lineage: Eukaryota > Metazoa > Arthropoda > Malacostraca > Decapoda > Palaemonidae > Palaemon > Palaemon carinicauda. The sequence goes on from NC_090728.1 coordinate 197,335,274, forward strand.
TTTGTCTTGTATCAGAGTTTATTTTTGTAATAAAATTGTAAATTTTATCGCCGTATTTTAGTTAACTCCTGGAAGGTTTTGGGGATCTCGCCTCTTCAAGGCCTTGCGATCCGCCCAGTACATCGGGCAGATTTGATAAACTGGTGAAAATCACAACAGTGACTTTAATGTATCCAAATGAGAAGCCGAAACCTATATAAAAAAAGATAAAATCGTGACCATTGTCATACGAAGGTTATAGTAAAAGTTAAATTTAAGATAGGCCTACTAGATTTAATAGAAAGGCCTCTTATACATGATTATAATATATTGATCTAAATACCTTTTGATCTATTATAAAAGAGTTTATAATCTTTTGGCAACGGTTTATTTCAGTTTTCCAGCGTGAAAATTCTTTCACCATCTGAGCATGGAAGTCGCCTTTTTAATTAAGTAATTATTTCCCCTAGAGATGTTATAGGCCTAATTTGTTTTATGGTCTCTTTCATCACATCACGAACATTTCCATTTTGTTTATTCTTACTAAAGGAAGAGTCGTGATAGGTTTATTTTAGAGGAGATTGAGGGATTATATTAAATTAATTTATGACAAATTGCGCATTTCATAATATATATATATATATATATATATATATATATATATATATATATATATATATATATATATATATATATATATATATATATATATATATATATATATATATATATATATATATAAAGAGAGAGAGAGAGAGAGAGAGAGAGAGAGAGAGAGAGAGAGAGAGAGAGAGAGAGAGAGAGAGAGAGAGAGAGCAATCATGACAAAGAGGGAATCGGAGTTATTGTATTTCATTAGTATTCACATAATTCTTGTGGTAGATGGATATAGAGATCGATAGATCGATAGAAAGAAAACATTGCCTGTAGAAATTGTGGTAGGTTTAATCTTCATAAGTTAATTATGTTATAATAGGATAAACGAGAAGCGGTCTAGTTAGTTACAGGATGAGGGGATGCTGGAATTTTGAAAAGGAATATTATCTAATCAAGTCAGTCTGTGTGTTTATAGTCCTTCACAATAACCTCTGTCGGTTATTTTAACCTATTTTCTCTTCTTTCTGTTTTTATGGAGCTGGTTTCCTAACAATTTCTTGGAGGTAAAAAAAACTTATCTTTATCTGAGAGGTATGTTACACTACCATATCAGTATTACCTAGAGTTTACAGAATAATGCTAATCTATACCCTTTCTGAATAGGGATACCTTAACGTGGTGAAAGGGTTTACGTATTACCATGATAAGTAAATCTGTACTAGTCAGGGCTACCCTTACTAGGTTGGTTTGCTATGAGAGATCAGGTAAAAATCTCCCACGATCACCAATCTGTACTGGCTAATGTGGTGATAAAAAGTGGCCAAAACTTAGATATGAATTGAAATGTTTGAGGCCTTTGTCCTGCAGTGGACTAGAACGGGCTGCATTTGTTGTTGTTGTTGGTGCTGCTGCTAATATGTAGGTTTTCTTGAATCTATATTGCGTAACGATATACTGAAATCTGCTATGCTCAAATATTGAGAGAGTGCGTAAATCAGGAATCAGAATTCTAACGGCAAGATTTTGTGATTCATAGTTCATACATACTATTGTAAATTTGCCACCGACTTTATTGTGATGAAATCATTTGAGCATCACTTAAGCAAATGATCACACCATATTCTAAATGTTGAATAAATCAATACGATTGACCACAAAAATCTTTTATTAAGCATATTCGTTGGAAAAATATGAAAATTTATTCTGATTTTTTAACAAAATTTACAAGACAAATCAGGGAGTGATGCAAATGAAAGGCAGTGACGCATATAATAGTCTATAACTCTTATTTCTGGGTGATGTTCTTCTTCCATATTGTAACCGCAGAAATCCTAATCAAACATAGAATTCAACATTATTTACTATAAGTGGGTACTGTCCAATAAACGTTCTTATTTTCCTATATTCAATAGAATGAAAATACAGTAGCTCACTCATGATATCTCCCATAATATCTCATTCTCCAATCTTTCGTCAAACTTGCATAGAAATCCTTCTTTCACAGCCAAAGACAATCTGAATTTAATCTTTCGTTTCCTTTATTTTCACACTTTGCATATTTTGAAAGTAACAACTGATGTTCAGCATTCATATAGGGAACAGGAAACTAACGTTCAATTATTATCATTATAACTAAGCAATCATTAACCATCATTGGAAAAGCAGGATAATACAAGGCCTAGAGCTCGAACAGAGAAAGTAGCCCAGTGAGGAAAATATATAAGGAAATAAATAAATAAGTATGTGATGCATTGAACAATAGATATAAAATATCCTAAAATAATTAATAACAGTAAAATAGATTTGACATATATAAACTAAGAAATAAGACTGATTTCAACCTGTCTAGCGGATAATAATTTGTAATAATTTTGAATTTCTGACAACCACCAGATTAGGAAGATCATTACACAATCTGGTCACAGCTGTAACAAAACATTTAGAATACTATGTAGTGATGAGTCTTAAGATTGAGAGGTTGATCTGTTAGAATTAATTGCTATACCTTGTACTACGCACAGGATGGTCAGAATTATGAAAATTCTCATGGACATAGAACGATTCGAACGACGGAACAAGAGATTAATGTCTAGACCAGAAACAAGGGACTGAATAGACCGCAAGTTTTGGTACAATAAGTCAAGATGAGAGCCAACAGCTAAAGACCTGACAGGAAAACAGTACTCGGAAAAAGGTAGATTGAAAGGATTAAAAGATTTCCCAGGATAGACTGATCACCAAAAACCCTAACTCACTTTATCAATAAGACATGTTTTGTGCAATAACAAAAGAAACAAACCAAATTTGCAATTAAGACTCAAATCTATAATCTTAAATTTGAGTTATATATACAGTAATTAAAGAGACTGAGTTTTGTTAGAGTTCAACTTCATGCCCCATAATTTGCATCATACACTGATTTAGCTAGATCCATAATTAAGGATTCTGCCATTCCAGATCTATATTCAAGAGATAGAACTGATACAAAGAAAGTAGTATCATCTGCATATATAACAAACTTGTTTTCTAAGCCATACCATATAGCATGCGTAGGAAATAGCTTATGAAAGGAAATGGGCCGAAAACAATATCCTGAGGAAGACCAGATATTACATTTCTATAGCCACTATAGTTCCCCTCAACAACTATTAGCTGAAAATTAGAAATGATGTTAAGAAAATGTCCACCTATTTCCTTCTGTGTAAGTTTGAAAACAAGGGACTCAAGATTAACAAGGACAAAAGCAGCACTAAAATTTAGGCAATCATATGAACTTCTTAACAATAATTAAGCATTGAAGATTGTAAGGAGAGAATCACATGCTCAAAAGCCCTTACAAAAGCCAAACTGCAAACTAGGGAACAGATGATTACGTTCAGCATACATGTTTAGACGTTTTGCCAAAAGACCTTCAAGAACTCTAGGTAATAAAGTATTTATGGAAATTAGGTGGTAATCAACAGGGCTTTAGTTGACACAAACACATTTACCGAATTGAGTAGCATTACCAATTTTCGAACGTGTGCAAAAAGATCTTCTTCTTGCTAACTTGCAAAATATAAAGACAACATAGAAGTTAAGAAATAGAGTGTTTTATACAAACAATTTAAAAAATGATATTTGGGTTTACACCTCTCTAAGCATCAAGGTCCATCAAGAGTGTTTTAATAACACTGGACTGAAAAACTAAAATCGTTAGTTTAGCCTCAAGCAAAGAGAAATGAGGAAGATTGAGTTTCTCAATACTCTGCTTACTATCAAACGCATCAACCAAAAGGGTTGCCTATTCCTTTAGACAGTGAGTTCCAGAGCCATCTCATTCAAGTAAAGGAGGAACTGACTGTAAACGCTATATTTATGTTCTTGCTAAACTGTATTATCTTTTAGTTGAAGGATAATAACCTGATTCGAGAATTAGTAGCTTGACTTTATTCCCCTTCAGAAATACCAAAAGTAAAAAAGAAGAGATTTTATAAATTTAGTGCTAGGTGAGGGAATTCAATATTAGACACACACATACACACGTAAGCACACACACATAAACACACACATATATATACATATATACATACATGTATATATATATATATATATAATATATATCTATATATATACATATATATATATATATATATATATATGTATATATATGATACATGCTTCCAAATTAAGAGAATGAATTAATTTTATCTAATTGGAAGTTTCTACCTTCGATATCACCGAAGCTTTTACAGCTTCACTAAAACACTCATCTATTATAAAACTTTACATTTCAATATAAGCAGATGGGTCTGTTGGGTTTTAATCTCATCAGCTTAGAATATATATCGAATTACTTTGAAATTCATTAG
>NC_090728.1:197344700-197347200 GCF_036898095.1 Palaemon carinicauda
CACAGTGGACTGTTAGCTACATAGCTGTGGTAATGTGCCGTGAAAGAGGCTTTGTGTGGACGACAGTGTTGGTGTCCCATAATATATATAAACACATATATTTATTTCGCTGTGGTTTGGGTTTAATTTTAAGTTTTGTTGGTGTTTTTGTCGTTATTTATTTAGCTTTAAGTTTTATAGGTTATTTTTTTTTCTTTTTAATGTGCTTCCAATATTAATTTAGTTTTTAGAATTAAGCTTATTTTCAATGCGGGATTTTTATTTGAAATGTGTTTGTTGTAAGAAATATACTTTTAAGGTAATGTTTAGTTTTCAATATCCTTCCTGCGTAAGAGTCCAGCTGTAAGATTATGATAGCAGAAAGTTCGTTTTGAGTTAACTATTGTCAGTAAGATTGACGGGTGTGGGGGTTGCTTTCTGTGCATCCCACCACAATAACACGTATAAAAATTATACAAAAACTTGTTTCACTTCAATTAAATCTGAATACAATATTTAAGTTTGACACTTGATAAAAAATCCATAACCAGATCACGATACTAATACCTAACCTTCCTACAGGGCCAGTTACAAAAAAAAACTTTACACAATGACAACTTTCACCCTAATACAATGAATTTAAAATCCCCGTTTCGTCTTACGATTTCCTTTGGGGCATAGAGTCAGGAGAGGACAAACTATATGCACTAAACACTTTTAAAACAATACTCTAAGCTGCGTGCGAGAGAGGGAGAGGGGAAGTTGACTGTCTTAAGGGTGCAATTCTCTATCTGTCAATCTATCACTGGGGGTCGCCTTATATATATATATATATATATATATATATATATATATATATATATATATATATATATATATATATATATACATACATATATATATATATATATATATATATATATATATATATATATATATATATATATATATATATATATATATATATATATATATATATATATATATATATATATATGGAACCTAGCTACTTCCAGAAACTTCCCAACGAACTGGGAAGCATGGAGGGCTGGTCAAAAGGGGTCAGAGTTACCAAGTATTACTCCTTTGACCGCTTTCTCTCGCAACAGGGAGACGGAACCTGGGTTTCCAGGGCAACTATCACACACAGCAAGATATCTCTATCAGCTAGCTCCGCTCACCCGTTGTTCCCGAAATGAAAAAAAGATAACATCCTATCCCTAGGTTTTTCAAAAAAAATCCAAAGCAAATGGTACCCAAAACAATTGTGTAATCTCTCTCAAACATGATGCAATACCTCATAGAAATATAAAAGACCATTACATAACCCGTTCCTCCTATTATGTATGATCACATAACACTCTCAAACAGTTTACGTGAGACTTCGTAACAAAATACGTGAAATGATAAATTTTACTCTTAAAAATAACATAAATTCTGGGGCTGAGTACAAGAAGGGCCAATGTCATAAAACCATGTTTTGAGAAAAACGCATTTGAAAGATTGCTTTCTTTATTAAAAATCAGGCAAGTACAGCAAAGGAAATTTTTTTTTTCGAGAATGCTTATATTTTAAACTGTTATTTACTGACCAGGGTATTGTATTATTGTTTTTCATTTTTGATGAAAAATGTATATTATGCCAAACCTTGAAAACTTTATTTCCTGCAAATTGTGTAAAAAAAAAAAAAAAAAAAAAAAAAAAAAAAAAAAAAAAAAAGAATTGCACTCTTGGAGAAACGTATTTTAAACATTTTGAAGTTAATCTATATCCTTAATATTCTTGCTTAAAATGAAAAAAGCAAACATCCTAAATCAATGGCTGAAGAAAAATGAAAAAAAAAATTACATTGATTAATTTACAAACACAAGTAGATTAATCAAATTTACTTAACAAAAATTGATACATTTTTGGCATGTTGAGTAACATCCTGAATCAATGGCTAAAGAAAAGTGAAAAAAAAACATGAGTGATTAATTTACAAACATAAGTAGATTAATCAAAATTAATGAAAACAAATCTGATTAATTTTTGACATGTTGAGTTCTAATAGAGAAGTAATAATCTATAGTAATTTTGTCATCAGCCATAACACTCACATATTGGGTTCATCATCTAAATAAATATCATCTGAATCATCTGTTGCCTGCAAACTTCTGTAAAAATGTCTGCTTCCTGCAGAAATAAGCGGAGGAGATCCATCAAGTCCTTCAACTTTTTGGGTGGAATTTTCCTTGGTCCCTCTTCAAGCTGTGGGCGAATCCAAATGGGTGGTCTTCCTTTGTCCTTTCTTCTTAAATCAAGGATATCCAGCACATAATCTGGCCAATTTCATTTTGATTGTATTCCATCTTCCTAATGTTCATCCAATTTACTTGTTGTCCATTATTATCTTAATGGCAATTCACCAGGGGGCCAGCAGACATATACAAACTTTTAAAATAAATGAAATCTTCTGTTTGCATTTCAGTCACTTGTAACTTATTTTTTTATGGATTGCTCTGATTTTTGTGCTCCAGTC